>NW_020955864.1:611960-690365 GCF_003031625.1 Empidonax traillii
GTACCAATGGAAGTTGAGAATAAAAAGAGGTATTATATGTTTCATGACCTTCAGACAGTTCCTCCAGTGCTCTCGCACTCAGTGAGTATAGCAAGACAGTACCTGAATTCTCACCAACACCACTACCAGGTCTTAAGTAAAATGCAAACAAAACCAAATCCAACATTTTCAGAGAAGCCAGAAAAACGGTACACACTACAGTATACCTACAAAAATATCCAGATGTTTTAATTTAGTAGGAGTGTACAAGTCTTTCAGAAGTAATACAACATAAGTGCATGCATTTACACTTACATCTGATTTTTAGCCGCTTGTCTCTGAGCTTTCCGTTCTTTCCTTTTTTGATCTGGTGGCTTAGCAAAAACAATTTCAATGTTTTCTCCCTCTAAATCTTTGCCATTCATTTCTTCCATTGCCTGAAGGAATTAACCAGACTTTAAATATACTTCCAAGCATATCCAAAGCTATTATTTTTCTTTTATCTTTTAGAGTATGCATTTTTAAATTTGTTATCCAAAGCTAAAATGATAGTATAAAGCTTTAAAAAACATTTTCAAACAATCAGACAGCATAGTATAATGGGTTCTAGAGTTATGCATTTCGTCTAAACTTGGCTCTCAAATCCAAGACTTCACGTATCAGTTCAGGAATCTTCCACTCAAAACTGTAAACAGGCTTCCATCTTTGCAAGCTGTTTCAATTAATAAAGTGACAGCACTGTCCTTCGGAAAGATTTTGTAATAGATGAATAAATTCCTAATGTCAGCACAATGCAAACAGTCCTAAAGCTAAGAATCAGTACATGCTTCTTGTCCTTTATTTTACCTGTAATAAATATAACTTTCTTTTTCAACCAGAAGCCAAAAATTAGAAGTCAAGTTTAATTCTGACCACAACAGGAAAACAAACAAACAATCCCAAAAACACTCCCCCAAAGAAAACCCAACCAACCAAAAAAAAAAAAAAAACCCAACACAACTAAAAGAAGCAAAAATATCCCACAAAAAACCAACTCCTCCCCAAATCCACATAAAAAACCCACCATCACCACCAACCCTGAAACCTTCTCCCCCGAAAAAAAGTGAAAGCAAACCATCAAATCCTTCCCTACCCTCCCCCACCATGTACAATTTCCACGGGTCACACTAATTGCTACAAGTTAATTTCAAGTAGAGAAATCCTAAAGATTCTACCGCTTTTAGAGACTCTACATAGCTAAGCCTTGATAGGATACATATCTTATGAAGACTCCTTCCATGATCTGCTTTAAGGCATATGGATATGTATGAAAAACTGAATCCCCTTGTATCCTACATCCTCCCACAGAACATAAAAAGCAGGTAACATTACAGGCAGGAGGGGAATTACACTTTCCTAATAACAGATGACATCAAGACCAGGCTAGCAAAATCCAAGAATGACAATTATTCAACTGTCCAGCACCTCACATGAAAGAAAAAGTGTTTTCTGCAATAAAAAACCCAAGACAAAAAAACCCTAAGATTTTATCACCAGCCCCAGAGAAACTGCTTTTGATTTTACCAATAATTTGGTGAGAAGAGTCATTCAACTTCTGACACTTCAGTTTCAAATATAAGACATGATTATCTTAGAAACTCATCAGCAGAATTATTTAGAATAGATGCACCTAAAATCCACTTTTCAAGTAATAAACTGCATCATCCTAAGAGACACCCAGAGAGGATAAAGTTATCAATGACAATGCGTTATTCTTTCTCCAGACAAAGTTTTTTCCCAAGTTAAAAGCAGCACACAGCTTCTAAATGTTATGTTAATTCATTACTTACAACACACACACAGTTACAGCCCTATTCACTTACCTTTACAGCACCATCCCGTTCATCAAAATGAATGAAAGCATAGTCTTTTAGCTTCTTCACTCGCTCTAGCTTTCCAAATTGACTGAAGGCCTTTTCTAGTATCTCCTCTGTTACAGTGTTGGCAAGATTGCGTACAAACAAAACTTTTACCTAAGGGGGTGAAAACAAAAAAAGTACTTAGAAGTATGATCTAATTTCAAAACACAAAATGAAGCTTTGCAAGTTACTGCTATTGACAGTACTGAAAACATTACATTTTCTGTACAACATTTTATATACATACATGTGAATATGTACACTTATATAGTCAAACCAGGATGAGTTAGCTCCAAAATTCCCTGACAGAAATACTGAATCTGTTGTCAAACATGTTTACGTAAGTATTAGTATCCTGAAAGTCAATCCAATTTGTGTTAATGTTTAAAAGGATCCTAACAGAAGCAATCTTCAACTCAGAACATTTTCAAACTCGAAAGAAGGTAACCAGGATTGGTTACACACAAAACAATTAACTTATCAAAACTTTTAATTGTTTAGACAGGGTTTTGCTGTTATTTGCAGAACAGTCACCACTGTAATATCTAGGTCAGAGGTGTCAGGACTGCAGCTTTCAAGCTGCTTAACTTGTGGTTCGTGTGCTATAGCTGCACCAAATACCTGGTGTCACGTCTGTGCTCGCCTGAGAGGCATGCAGGGACCTGAAGCCACTACTGAAAGAGAGAATGTTGACAGAGGGGGATACTAAGGCTGACACTGCCCAGTCACCCTGGGACTTTCTCACAAGTCAAACGTTGCCCTTCTCTAGAGGAACAGCCACCTTCAAATAAGTCTGGAAATCTATTCCCTCCCCTGGCTCGCTAAAGCACGCAATACAGCTCTTAAGCTACACAAAGTGCTATCCAGCTTCTAAAATCAGAAAGGCAGGTAATCTTTCAACTACTGATATATACACTGTTAACTGTCTGACAGTGACTAATCATCAATATAGTTTCAGCAACCACCAACTGTATATGAGAAAATACAGACAACTCTGTATTTTATCTGCTTAAAATTTAACAGAGCAGACAACATACAACATTAGACAACGGGAATCACCTATTCGTGACCCGTTATTACTGAAAGACTCATCCTTGTGTCCACACTGAGGCTGCACTAAATGACTGGACATTAGCATGTTTACATGGTGTCATCCGAGTTCTCACAATTTACAAGACTCTTTGACTTGTTGTGAGAGTTCCTTCCACATGCTGGCACCAAGCTCTGACAGTCTACTCACCTCCTACTGCCAAGGAATGTTCACACTCTCACCTTCCTACAGTGCAGCTGCCAATCAGCTGCAAAAACCTGCAACTTCTGCTCACATCCCCCTTGCTCCTACTGGTTTCAAATTAGCCAGTGACAAAAACTGAACACTGTATGGGGCAGCACTGACTTCCTGCTCCTAACCTTGAAGGTCAACACAAATAACACAAGGTGTGAAAGGACCAAAGAAAGCATTCTTCAATCTGAAGCAGAGCTATACTCTACTCCCACCACATACAGGAACTCAATAAACCCAGACACCCTTTCTATAGGAATTACTATGTAATTAAGTCACAAATAAACAGGGCAGACTTCCATAAATCTGTCTCACTCGCTAGCTGAAGTAGGATGGGATGTAGAATTTAGAAGAAGGGATACTACAAGCTGTAAATCTAACCCAGCGTATCAACTCTGATCTTTGACAATAATTATTCTTGCTGATTCTCAGAAGATGGCTAAAGTCACAGCTAACTCTACACAGAAGGCTGTTTCCTACTATGTATTAAGCTTCTCCTAAATGTCCTGGTGGTAAGACCAACCTTTATTTATTGTAACCCATACATAGTAACCATTTTTAGTAAAATATCCTAATTGCTTCCTTATCCTTATTCCATGGAAATGAATTACAGGGAGTTTTGTGATGTAACCAAAACCTTTGAACAAATGTTCCTTATTGTTGTTTAGAAAAGGATGAAAGCAAGAATCTCATGAGGAACCCTAGTTAGCCTTCACTAATAAATCCATGATGACTGACATAATATCAGACACGATTAAAAACTTGACAGAATAATTACTTCTCTGTTACAAGATGCATTGTTTTTTAAAGAAATAAAAAAGCAACTAATTTAAATTTTCCCAGTGTAGACAAATCTCTAACAGCTGAAATTTTTAAACACCTTTGGTCATGTTACTGATTAGAACCGTGGCTGAACAAGTCAAGTATGACATCAAAGCTATCAGGCAGGTTAAAGCATAGGTTGGGAGAAGATGAACCCATTTTTACTGCTAATGAAAGAGGGAGGGAAGGAAAACGAAACAAAACAAAAAAAAAAAAACTCAAAACAAAAGAACAACAACAAAAAGGAAGTCCTCTTCATTAAGCCTCACAGATACCAAGAATCCATATATACACCTAACAAGCAATATACCCAGCACCAGCATTTTGTTGTAATGGCAGAACTCACATTTAAAACTGCTTAAGATTAAAGATCCCAAAAACTTCTGGTATCTGCTCCTTTTCCTCCTCTTACCTACAGCACAAACACTTCAGGCCACATTCTCCAACGGTTACTAGCCCTGTCTCTTGTCCTGTAATCTGCCAGGCAGCCACAAACATAAGACTTTATTTAGCTGCTTAACCTGCCACTCCGGAACGTCCTCTGTAGCCTCAGCCATCCTACAGAAACCAAGTAAAACATTAATGAATTTATCTAGACTACAGGGATAAGAGGCAACAAAATGACACTTAGGAGAGATTACGGTATCAACACAACCACTGGAAGTTAGAAAGAAGTTCGCTTTGGACCAGAAGTCAATATCGTCACCAATTCTACTCTGATCTGTCAGTACAAGTACTAATCTCCTGTAGCACATACATCTAGCTTCAGAATCTATCTTCATCCCTCATCATGCTCAAGCTATTTCGTATTTATATTAACAGCCCATTTAAATTGTAAGTATTCACATATACAGTGCTTTCCACAACATTCTATCAGAAGTCTGGAGGACAAAGGAAAAAAGACTCAAACATTTCAGAAATTTAAATTAGTAGGTGTCCATATACTGATGAAATTACATGCTGCTTCTCTAAGATTTAGAACACGGTTCACCTTCTCACTAGAAAGGTGAACTGGTCTTCCTGATAGTTTGCTCTTGGGGACTTGCAGTCTTGACAAGAAAACTGTTGATCAGATTATTATTCTGATAAAACCAACCTACTTCTCCCAAGTCACAGTTTCCTTCAAAGCCTTCCACCATAACATGTGCAAGATGACATGGGTCAATAGCTTTCCCTTTGCTCCAGACTGACAGCAGTCAGAAGCATTGACCGCCAACTTGCAGCTCACAGCCAGGAGATTACTGACTGCAGCTGCATCTGCACTGCTCCTTCTCTTAGGAGAGAACAGAAAGTAAATCTAACATTTAGAGAAGTGGCAGATATGTTTCTCTAAATAAATGAACAGCAAGTGGACAAGAAAGCCTAGAGTAGAAACTTTCCTTGTTGCAAGAATAAACGAAGGGACAGAGCCACTGAGGCAGGTCAGACACCAATGCTCGTCTCAACTTCTGCCTTCAGATACGAGCCAAATGTTCTCTACTTTTTCAGTATTCTAATTCATATAGTCTAGTTTTTCCATACATCTTCAACCTCGAGCTTCATGCCCATTTTTAGCACATGGCCCTAGAAATATGCATGTTGATTTTCTCTACATTTTCTGTATTTCTTCCCTTCATTTCCATGTTTCTTCCCTTTTCATGTCCCATTTCAAATACAAAACAATACAAGGCATTAATACACTAAAAAACTGTACAGTAAACGGGACAAATCACAATTAAGCTTTAATTTCTTTAGCCTGTCGCTCTCCATATCTGTAAACTTGCTTAGAAAAGACACCTGACTATGTCCCCTATCATTTCCTGTTCATCTATTCAGTTATGTCAGCAGAAGTTCCTGCTCATTCATTTTAACAGTTTGGTGGATTTGGTCTCTTCTCTTTTGAGCCAAGAAACTGAACATATAGTTCATATTTAGGAAGTGTCACCTTCTACCAATTTTACCTGCAAGACTCTTCCCCTGCTCCTGATAGTCTATGATGCCGGGCAAGAAAAATAAATGTCTGCAGACAGGATAGTCCAAAAGCTTCTGTAATACCTGTATTACAAAAGCAGCTTTTTTCCTAAAATGAGCCCCCACCCCAACCCTTTTCCCTTATGGCTCACCAAAGAGGAGATCCCAGCCAAGCTATCTTACTAGGTCCATCAAAGTAGGACTCCAGCAAGTGACGTGTCTCAGATGAGAGTAAAAGCACAGACGAAAAGCAAGCAAAGAGAAAGAGATAAGGATATGGGCTAGCTAGGAGTTTCCATTAAACAACTCAGCTACACAACACAACCGAAAAAGAGAGGGTTGGGCAACATCTGATGGGGAAAAAAATTTCAGGTAATTGTTTCTGGCAAAATATCACGCACATATATAAAACAACTGCTACAACATACTTCAAAATGTTAACACTCCAGACTTCAGTTTCACCTAAATATTTGAAATCCAAAACATTACCAGTCTAGGTATTTTAAGGAATTAACTCCCCCAAATTAAAAATAACTACAGAGTTCCAAATACAAGTTAATTGCCTAACTTCTCAGAAAAAACTACTAATGTCAACTTTGAAAATACATTTGTGTACATTTGAACACTGACATGTTCTAATGCTGAAATGATACAGTTCCAAGGTTTAAAAAGAATTCAGGCTTGTTCTGTGATCTCATCTAGATTTCTGTCCCTCCAAATACTAAACTACAAAACCGTTTTAACTCCTGGAGTCACCACCATTGCTTCCAGATAAGAAGTTAAGAACGTCATCCTATGTGTCATTTTGGCAAGAATTATGTTCACTATTCAGCCTTGGGAGAACAAAATAATATCAGGCCATATAGAGTTTTTAAATTCACATAATTTCTAGAGTGTATTCATATTTTTATCATTTCACATCATGTCTGTCAAGAAAGCTGAAAGATGTTATTTAATCTTAGGCTAATGTCAGGAAGTATCTCATCTGGAATACAGCACTTATAGCTTTATTACCTTTGCCATGACTTCAGGATCTGGGTCTTCTATAGGGTCAGCCCATTCCACTGTAACAACATTTCCCCAGACTTTCACTTTGCCACTCATTAACCTACGTCTGGCCTGAGCAGCAGTTTTGTGATCTTCATATTCAAGGAAACAGAAACCCCGGTTCTTTTTCTTGTCATCAGGCTGATGATACAATATGACATCTGTAAGACCCTCTGAAATTAAACAAAATAATTGTTTGTTATGCCTTCAATAAATTAATTTGTATTATGAAGTGGGGATTATCTTTCGGCCAAGTGTGCACCTGACAAGTCGTTCCAAAAAACCAGGAACACACTAAACTTTTGAGACCACGTACATAGTAGTTTTCCTGCTCTCAAGACCAACATTTTCAAAGAGAGACATCAAACTATTCTGACTTATGTTCTATTTTTATCAAGTGAAGAAAGCTCAGAAGCTATGGAAAAATATCCTTCCTCCAACTGAGTGGAGAAGAGTTAAAGGCAGCCAAAAGTTGTGCTTTATCAATTCTCCTCTTAAACTCCTAAGTCACACCACTTATCAGGGTTTTTTTTTCATGCGTGTCTAAACAAGAGACAAAACTTGCATAGTTTTAATACCTAAAAAGTTAATTGTCCTAAAGAACCTTGAGTATATAATTCAGTAACAGAGAAAGTCATCATTACCTTTACCAGTTCATATGCTGTTATCAAAAAGAGATCCTTATCAAACCACTAAAACGTGGAACTAGTTACATTCTTCAACTAGCTTCAGTTTTGCCCTGAGAAGTTTTAAAACATCCACTGGTACTGAAATTATTAAACTTCAAATTCAAATTTCTTTGAATGGTTTTTTAGACATTACACACTTACTTTATAGGTAAAACTTGAAACCATGCTTCTAGTGTAATCACAAATATTTCACCCCTCAGCACAGTTTAACAAACAGAAAAAAAAAAAAAACCACAACACCTAAAAGTTGAGACAAATGCTGAGCGGTGTTAGTTTGGATTCATGAACTGTAAGTCAAAAGATGGTGAAGACAGCTCATCACCCATCACATCTGACATCATTCCAGCTCTACAAAGCATAGTTAAATGACTTACCTGTTACTTTGCTGAATTCTTCAACAATTTGCTCCTTGGTTTTACTCTTAGGAATAGAGCCAACAAAAAGCCTATTATTGGCAACGGAGATGCATACACCAATGTGTTTTCCAGAACGAATTTCATGGTTGTTGTACTGCAAGAAAAAAATAATTGGACATTCGTCAGTTACAGATAATTTTCTCTCCCCTTCAACAGCAGATACCAAATAATAAATCTTGAAAACCCAGTATTGAGCAATATATTAAATTTTTGCATCTTAACACATTCTTACAATGCACATTCACCTATTCTAAAGTATACCCATGTTCTCTAAGATTTTGCCACAATTTCATCCAACAATTTTTCTTCCCTTCTTGTTCAAGTCTCTTAATATTTGCTCCTTAAGAGACTTTTTCATGCAGAACCATAAAAGGTAAATCTTATGTACAAGTCATCAAGGTCAAGGCTTCTCCCTTCACAACAGTGCAGAAAAAAAAATTCAAGTTCCTCTACAGACTTTACCTATAAATCCTTGATTTGTGTGTAATACAAGACATGAGTCTCAATTAGCCAGGTTCCCTTCTAAAGTTTTACAGTTAACAAAAGAAAGAGAGTCATGATCAGGTATTCTCCACAAAATGTACAAGACCAACTGGCAAATATTTTCCAAAGCATAAAGATTACACACGTAAAGATAGTAAACGGCAAGAGCAAACCTTTACTGACCTGAAATACTAACACTTTTGTTCTAGTGCTTTTCTCATAATAGATTTAGAAAGAACCCTGAACAAGTCAGCAGTTTAAGGAAGAAAAAAAAAAAGAATTACTGTAGACGTCTGCTGACAAAAAAATGCCTTTCACTGAGATGCAGACACAGACATGCATCATCCAAACAATCAGCAGGATGGTCAACTGGTGGTACATCAACCCCTTTCCAACTGGAAGCCCTGTTAAGGACTGTTCTTTAGCTAACAAACTGTAATTTGTGGTAAACAGCATATTGACATGTAGCAGGGCAGCTTTTTAAAATTTAATCTAGCTATTTATTTCATGAGGTTTTTTGTGTTTGGTGACAAATCTTCCTGCAAAAGCAAGTTATCCTGCACCCCCTTATGCTTTTTGTGAAATAAAACCAGTGGGAAGATGTTTACTTAAATTTATCTTGTGCAAACAAAAACCACATCACTGAAACTTTTCTAAGCTAGTTAACTGCACCAAAAGCGAGCTAAAAGAAGAACTGTACATCTGAAAAGGCTCTGGGGTGACACAACATAGCAGGACACAGCAAAAGACTTTTAACTCCACATATGTTGCCTATGCGGCAGAGGAAAGTTGATTTTAAAGTAGGAAACAACCATAGAGAAAGACTATGCATATTATCAGAGCCAATAAACAGATTTGCACACATTAATGAGAGATAGATTACAGTAACTCAAAAGAAGTTTTTTAAAGAAACACTTTTAAAGAAGCTGACAGATTATTAGTCTGTGAAACTAATACTTCATTCACTTAAATGTGCATTAGGAAACATTTCTTTACATTAGGAAACTCCTTTTACTGAGAGGGCAGTCAAACACTAGAACAGGCTTCCTAGAGAGGTGGTCAATGCCCCAAAGCTGTCAGTGTTTTAAGAGATGCATTTGGACACTGCCCTTGATGATGATCACGATAGCAACACTTCTGGTCAGCCCTGAAGTGGTCAGGCAGTTGGACTACGTGACACTGCAGCTCCCTTCCAAATGAAATATTCTATTCTGTTCTGTACAGATAAGATATTATTTAACTGTTCCTGCTAAACCCTAAAACCAAAGTTCAGCTACATATTTAATCCAAAGAGAGTCTCTCATACAACTCATAGCAGTGAGGTAAAATTAATACATTCTACCATAGTTTTTTCATACTACCACTTTCCATTGCATGTTTCTCTTAACACACAGAAAACAGTCTTCAATTAGGTGCTCTCAAATATCAAGTTATTATGTTAGTGATTTTTAAGTAAATAGTTCGCATACCATCTGAAAACTTAGACATAAACAGGCCCAGATCATGATCTGGGTAAAGTGCCAAAACAGTCAGGCTACCAAATTAGCTATGTCAGCATACTGCTTCCCCCTCCTGTCACCACTGAATCAATGTCCAAAGTCAGTAACGGATATTCCTGCCCTCTAGAAAATATAATAGTTTGGGTTTTTTTCCTTGCTAACTTCTGTAAGAATTACAAACAAGTCAAAGTGTGCATACAGTCTGTCTTATTAGTTTATAGTTTATCCATTTAAACTTTCACTACCAATTCTAGACTATTTCCAGGAGCAAATGGCAAGCTGTACTGCTAAGCATAGCTGGCAGACTGTTTAAATGGCATATTTGCATAATCCACCTGTAGCCCCACTTTGATCAAGCTTACACCTGCTCTAGTCAAAAATACACTGAATGCTACTATAGTTTGCACAATGTTTTCCTACAAGCTTCACCTCAAAAGTATTTATCTTGTACATGTCTACAGTAACCTCGTTCACACAGGGATCTTTTGAAAAACTTAAATCTAGTAACTTCTTATGAAATAAGAGGGAGAACTGAATGTGAGTGCAAAAGAACACAACTGGAGTTGTAATTCTTAAACAGTATAAAGCAAAGTAAGCGTGTTAACAGGGAAAAAAAAAATTACTGAGATTCAAAAAAATACCAAAACGAACCCACCGTTCTTTGATGGTGAGTGCTTGGATGAACATTTTAGACGCCCTTCCTACTTAACCAGCAAGGGTTAACCACACTGAATTAAATAATAGACATAAAAAAGGGGAGAATTCCCTAAATAGTATTTAAAATAGTTCTGGCTGCGCTTGAGACAAAAATGGAGTGATACTATTGCCTGATACCGAGAAGATTTATAAATCTAAACACAATCTTAAGTGGTTTAAAAATGCATATGCATAAACAAAATCACAGCTTCAACATATTAAAATTTCAAGATTTCTTCTAATGAATACAGTAAGTCAACATTACGCATATCCAAAAATTTTAGTTCAGTTTTACATTAAGTTGTTATAAAGACTGTGGATGATACATAGAACAGCCACACAAATATGAACTGTATGCAAAGTATGTTACACCAACTCCAAGAGCCTGAAGACAGGTCAGTTTATTCCCTGCTGCAGTTTGGGTATTGACAAAAACATAGCTGTCTCTTATTACTCAAAAGCCTACAGGCCATGCAGAGGTTTTTCGTCTCATTTTTTTCTATACTTCACAGAGTCCTAAAAAAAATGCCTCTGGAAGAAGGTAGAAAACACAAGAATCCTTATCCCAGGGAGTCCAGAAAGCTTGGAAATAAGTTGTATACACATCAGAAGATTACAGATAGCATCAAACAGAACACCTGTTAAAATAATAAGATATGAAAATGGATGGAACCAGGGGTTCAGCGTCTTTAAGTCTTTCAGCAATCTCTCCCACTGCATGTGTAACTAATACAAGTGACAGACTCACAATTTTCAGCTGAGCTCAAGAGCACACAATGTGCTAATACTCCTGCAAATCACTTCTAGGTAACTTGGGGAACTTATACTACACTAAACTAGCCAGTCAACTATGGCTGGAACTATGAAAACTGCTGACTGATCCTGATCACAGGATCCAATTTAAAACTAACCCTGTTTTCAGAGAGTTTAGCATAAAGGCCGAAAGACTGCCCCATTAATTGCAACACTTTTCAGATATTATCCTCAGTGGCTATTTAGCTGAAAAACACAATACAACACCCTTTCCTCCTGCATATCAAAGATCTGACATAAAGGGGCACCAAGTACCTCCTTCCCTTGTATCACTGAGTGGCAGACTGAGGCTAGGATATGATGTTTTCTTTTATGGAAACACAAATGACTTCTCAGAGCATGCTGCCTTTAAGCAAATCCAGCCAAGTGAAGAAAAATTCTGTTTTGTTCGTTTACTAAGTGCCTCTCAGGACTTATGCGATTTGATTCATTATTTTGCTAAGTCATGTGCTGAACTCTTAGAAGTCCATATACAATATAAACAGCTGGGTTAACAATGAAAGTACAAAGAGGAACACACAGTTATCCCCGTATATCTGACTGCACACTGGAACAACCAACTATTCTTTTTAAAAAGCTTAACAGCACATGCCAGATTATTTTTGTACTTCCACTTTTGTAGACATTTGTACACCTTCTTAAAACACATTCCCATTTTCAGCTTGATTTGTCTCCACCAACTGAATAATATTGTCACTGGGTACCTTGGTTTAAGATATACCTTATTACAAAACAAAGTTTGTTAACCCTTCTATAGCAATACAGTATCAGCACACTTCAGAATGACTATGGCTAACAGTCTTGGAAATCATACCACACACTGATCTTTGCCATATCAATGTAGTAGCAAATAGCTCAAAAATTCAATTTTAACTTAACCAGGAAAACAAAGGCGTGGTACAAGGACCAGGGTACTGTTTCTCCCCACCTTCAGTTTCAGGGATGGGTGCTTCATGCATAAAACCCGAAAAGATGATTAGGAGTATCCCATATCAAACTATTTCACACCTCTGTGTAAAAAAGAGGAAATGCTTTTTAAGCTGGCAGGATTTATGACTTTCTCCAGTCAGTTGCAGCAAACAGAACAGACCTGCAACACTCAAGAGACACTTTTTCCCATTTGAAGTATCTTATAAAATTCTGACTCTGAAGCGCTTTTCCAGCACAGGCCCCCTGCTGGTGCACAAGCACATCAAGAGTCACAGACACCCTGACCAGTGCTTGCCTTGCCCACAGCAACTCCAACACCACTGCTCTCCAAAACTCACCCAGATGCAGACAGAAGTCACTACTGCTAATACAATTGTGGTTAATAGTAAAGCACCTAAAACGACCAAACAGCAGTCCATGAGCTTTTTTCTTCTCCCCTGTCCCTACTGTATTCAGTAAAAGTATGTATGCAACATGGAAATACATTTAAGAACACCTAGTGGACATTTATGAAGTGACCTAACAATGACAGTCTCATCTTAGGCACCTAAGCTTTAGGACCAGGACAACTGCTTCTAAGCCAGAGTGTTCTTACAAAAAATCAGAAAAAGGTCTGAAGGAAACTTACCAGTTTAACAGCTTCCTGAGCTGCCTCTTTAGTACAAAAAGTAACAAAAGCGTATCCTCTATTTAGACCAGTTAGTGGATCCATCATTAAGCGGAGATCCCATATAGGCCCAGCTTTCTCGAATAATGGAACAAGTTCATCTTCAAACAAGTCTCTCGGAATCTTGCCCACAAATATCTACAACAGACATACAGAGCACTGTTTATAAAAAAATACTTCCAATGACTTAGGAGCACATCTACATAAACATATTCCCCTTCTTACCTCTGTACCAACAGAAGGTTGTTGTCCGGAATATACAGACTCTGGAGGAGGTCCACCATACTTTCTCTGTCCAGTAGTCACATCAAGGGTGTAGCCGGTTCTCTCCAACAGTGCCTTCAAGTAAGAAACTTAAAACTTTAAAATCACATACAAATTGAGCAAGTTTAGCTGCCCTAAATTCACAGACAGACATGCTTATAATTCCTTTTAAACTGTGCTGCTTTGAAGCTCCCACAGGCAAAAAACCCCTACTGCTAGTACTTCAACTTGCAAAACAATTAACAAAACTATCAGGTAAAGAAACACTGCTAGAAAATTAGAGTTTCACATACAGTTTTCCCAATTCCTTCATTTTCATTTAAAAAAAAATCAAAAACCACCAAACAAAACACACACTCCCTCCTGTGTCCCCCCCCCCCCCAAAAAAAAAAGTAATAGAACAGTGAGCTTCCCTTTAATTAGGAAGATCTTAGTCTGAGCCACTTCTTGTTTTGGCATGTCCAATCCTGCAGACATTTATGCACAAGAGTTCCCTTCACTTAATGAGATTACTCATGAGTGTGAAGTTAAAGAACACATGTTTAAGTGCGTACACCCCTGGAACACTGTACAGACTGCTTCAGGTATCCAACCACTGGCATGGTAGTACTACTTCCTTTCTCCTATTCTGCCCCCTCCAAATTCCTTGTAGGCACATACAGCATCCCAGGACAAGTAATCCTCACTAGGAGCACTACATGCAGTTACAGATATACTAGCAATTTTAATTGTTAGATGAAATTCAGTATGCATATGCATGAGATACTCCTGCAAAATCAAGGCTTTCTTAATAATTTTGTACAAAGACAAATCAACTCTACACACAAAGAAACCGCATATTAAACAAGTCCAATTATAGTCAAATATTAGGAATTTCACAAATGGAAAATTGCAGTTATTTTAAATGCTATAGCCATCAGCAGTAAAAGCTATGCAACTTCCAGTTATTAAAAAAAGTCCTCATAATATTGTTGCTTCATGTGGTAGTGACAAAAACTGTACCAGTTTTTTTGAATTTATAATTAACGGCATCCCAGCTTCAAACTCAGGAGAAAAAAAGATTTTCTAATTTTACAAGGTACATAGTTGTTTGTAATGTAACATGCTCATTTTACACATTACACACAAAATGTCAAAGAACAAAGATTCTCTGGGTTTTTTATGGCATCACCTAAGCATGCTTAGATGGCTTTCCTTCCCTTAATCTTCGGTAAAGTTGCTAATCACAGAATTTTAAATGAAAATTATTGTTGCTTAACTCTTGAGACAAGAACATCTTGCTAGTAGCAGACATGGTCCAAGAAATAATTTATCCCTTATTACAACAGTATGAGGGGTACAGTTTATGATCACAGTGATTATGTCATAAGAAGTGGGCTAAATCCTAAATCCATTACAATCTGTTTTTTCAGACACATGGTATCTCCTCCCTACTGTGGAGTTGCCTTACATCTGAAGTGAAGGGAGGGGGAAGCAAGCAATAATAAAACCTAGAAAAAACCCCAAGCAGCAGTAGCTGAATTTATGCATTCTAAACTCGAATAACTATGTTGACAAGTTTCCACAAACTTTTAGCTGTGGAAGTGTAACCATCTCAGCAATACATATAGCAGACTGTGAAATCTTTTTCACATTTATATACATTCAGTTTCAGCAATTAACAATATATTAAATTTCCACTTGAAAAGGAAGAAGTGCAAGACAAAAATGCAAGTGACAGCCTTCAGTAATGACAAACAATCTATAATAGCCTTTTTAAGAAGAACTGTGGTTACATAACAATAAAGGTATCTGTCACAACAGCTTTAAAAAAAAAAAAAACAGGCAGACCTCATAACTTATTTTCAGGGACGTACCTTAATTTTTGCTTCATCTGGTCCTTTGCTGGAATCTGCCACCTTGGTCCCCTGTTTTTCCCTCTGCCTGTATGTCTTCATGACTCCACATAAAAAGGCACTTTTGTTCTGCAAAAGATAGAATTTTCAGTTCTAAAAACATGACAAGCTTGAATCTCATTTTACCATGAACCAGTACAGTGTTCATTTCACATATCACACATGGATCACTAAAGAGACCTAAACAAATCTTTTGCCAGTCAACCAGTAGTTTATCCCTCAACTATTATATTCTAAATTGCTTAACATTACCTGAACATGTGAGAGATCACTGTCTTTAAACTGTTGAAGCACTGCCAGTGCACCTTCTTCATTGAATTCCTTTAAAGCTTCAATAGCTCTTTCATCTAGATCACTATGTGCAACTAGCCCTAGAGAAAAGAAAAAAAAAATACTAATTATATTTGGGCAGTAATCATTGTAAAACCACATTTAACACATCTAACACATTTTAGTGACCTCTAAATCAATCACAGATTAAAGTAAGTTACTATACCTAACAAACCACTTAGTTCTCCTGAAGTTAAATTTAAGTGTATTTAACCTTTTATTTAATTAAAACCAAAAAAGTTAAGATTAAGAGTAAGTTACTGCATTTATGTATTTATTTAACTTCTGTGAAACACAAATGTTACAAAGGCCAAACTTAATTTCAATATCCCAAAGCTGAATTTAGAAGAATCTATCAAAACTTGACTTACCTTTTCTAGCAATGATACCTTTGTAAATTTTGAGAAGACTATAACGACAAATATACTGCAGCACTAAAGATGACCACCACAATCCAGAAATCAAGTTTAAAAAATGCTAGCTATTGTCACATCTGAGAAAACAAACACAATAACCTTTCCATCTATAAGCCCAAATGCCATATCATTAAGTATCGTTCATGTGAGAAGATGCATACCAAGGTTTTAATTACTGACACCTGCCTACAACTGATGTAAAAAATGCACAAAGACCACATCACCTACTCCTCCTAAAAATCATCTGTTGTCTATTCCAGCTATTGCTCTGGTCACTTGCACACTTGTTCCCACCCCTCAGCCCAAATAGTCTAGCTCAAAACTCTCCTCTGAAAAATACTACAACAAATTAAAGCACTGAATATACAACATCCATAGGTTTTGGCAAGACTGCAGTTCCCATACTTTTGGAAACCACAAAAAGTTGCTCTTTTAGCCCAAAGACAGCAGAATCCAATAAAATATTGTGCGTGTGCTTTTGCAAGTCTTACATCTTACCTGCAACGTAAATTTCATCTAGTTTTTCAGCAACTTTCTGTGGTAAACCAGCATCAAGCAATGTCTGGAAATGCTCAGAATGGGTAACTGCAGCAGAAGTATCCATGGGCTCTTCAGTACCATTCCCATTAACATGTTCAGTAGCCATGTTTCCAGATATCTGTTCAAATGCAATAAGCATCAAAATTAAGCTAAATATATCTCAGGTAGAACAATTCAAGTGACAATACATGCAACAGACTGCCCTATCCTTTGATAATAATGAAAAAAAAATATAAAAAAACCGTAGATCGCTTCCCTGATACTTTTTTTAGTTTTGCAAGACGCACGAAATTCCTCAAAAGAAGCACTAACACAAAGGAAAGCCCTAACACCACTGCCTAGCGGGGGTGGGGTAGCTTTCACTGCAGGTTTTTCACAACCCAGCCAGACACTCTGACTCACCTCCCTCTCTCTGTCTCTCTAACACACTCCCTAAGAGGTTCTGAATAAGTTAGAAACGGAGCAAAAAGCCAACAGCGGGGGTGGAAGGACAAGCAAAGCTGCCACATGCACCGCGATACCGTCACTGACACCCGCTGCCGCCTCCACCTCCCGCTGGAAACTCGCTGCCCCTCGGCGCACGCCGCCTCTCCAGGCCCCGGGCGCGGCCGGGATCCCTTCCCGCCTCCACTCCGGTGCCGGCCGGGCAAGCGAGAGGAACAAAGCGCTCTTCCCAGCCCGCACCCACCCACGGCGGCGGCGGCCATGAGCCCGATGGAAACACGTGCTCCGCGCGTTCAGATGTCCTACAACTTCCTCCAGTGACCGACTTCCCCCCCTCCCCGCCACACTCCCGCGGGAGGAGCAGCTCCCCCCCGCCCCGAGCCCCAGCCATTCCCTACCTCTCACCCTATTCCCCCCGGACAGCGGGTTGCAACACCCCGGGCCCGATTTCACCACCCGGCCGGGAGCTCGCGGTGCCTCCCGGCCCCGCCGCCGCCCCCCGGCCACACTCCCGCCCGGAACAATGCAGGGCCCCGCTTCCCGGCCAGGAAACGCCGCTGCCCGTCGCCCACCGCCTCCCGACGTGACCGGGGGCACGCCGAGCCCGGGCGGCCCCGCTCCCCGCGCACACGCCGGCACCGAGGCCGCGGCTCCCCCCGGCCCCTCGCGGGCAATGAATGGAGCGGCGAGGCCGGCGGGACAATGAGGCGGCAGCCACGCGCCCCGCGCCGGCCCAGCCCGGGTGGTGTCCCCGGCCGCCGTCTCCTCCCCGGGGCCGCGCACCGGCCCAGCCCGGCCGCCCCCCTCCCGCCCGACAGCGGCGGCCACGAAGGCAGCGCCAGCAGCTCCTCCACCCATCGCGCAGCGCCCCGGCCCCACAGCGCTGCAGGGCCCTGGCATGCGCCTCCCGCCCTGCGCCGCCTCACCCCGCTCTGCCACCCGGCCCGCTCCCACCCCGCGCCGATCCCGCCGGCGCCCGGCCGCGCTGACCTGTGTGTGTCCGCGGGGGTGAACCGCCGTGTGCCAAGGGTCTCTCGGGGCGCGGGTCGCGGCTCGGCGTGCTGAGGCGCTGCCCCCGTTCCGCGCTCCCGCGGCGGTGTGTCCGGGCAGTGCTGCTGCTGGAGCTGGCGTAAAATGGCGGCCGCTCGAGCGCTCACGCCGCTGCTGCTGCTGCTGCTGGCACCAGCCCCGGCCCCTTCCACTCCGCGGGGGGGGCGGGCGGAGGGCGGGCGGGAGCGGCGCGGGGGGAGAGCCGAGGCAAGAGGAGGAGGAGGCGCCGCCGCGCGCGCTGGCGCAGCCCCAAACCCCGGGGTCTCCCAGGCAGATCCGCAAGGGTTATATCGCCGCGCCCCGCCCGCGCGCGCGCCCGCCCTCCCCTCCGCCCCCCCTTCCCCCCCCCCCCCCCCCCCGCGCGCGTTCCCCGCCTTCCATGCGGATCGGCGCGCGCCGTTCCCGCCCTCCCTCCCCCTCCCGCTCCCGGGAGAAGCGCTGCCGAGGGGAGGCGGCGGCGGGACGAGCCCCGCGCGCGGAAGGCGCGCTACCCGGCGCGTCCCGCGTCGTGCACCTGTGCGGGCGCGGCGCCGGCAGAACGGCCGCGGCCGGACCGGGATTGGGATTGGGCAAGCGGCCGTTCCCACGGCGCGCAGGTGGCACAAAGCGGGAGGGCGGGGGGACGGCGGCGACCGGAGGCGGGGGGGAGTCCCGGCCCCAGGGAGGGGGGGGCTGGACGGAGTAGACAAAGCCACGCAGACAAAAGAGGGGAGGGAGAACCACGCTTTGTGTGGCTGCCGGCCAGAACAGAGCCCGGCGGCGCTCGGCGTTCCCGCACTGGAGACGGAAGGCGCCTCCCGCCTGCTCGGAGGAGCGCCCCGGGCTCAGCACCAGCCCCTCGGGCGGGCTCCCCGCCCCGCCATAGCCGCCGGGTGGAGGGAGTTTTTCCAAGGGGAACAGCAGTTTCCGCGAGTCGCTGCGCTAGACGGGGCCCCGGCAGTGGGGAGGCGCCGGCAGCAGCTCGGGCTGGGGCGTCAGCCACTTCTCCACCGCCGGAATTCCGCAGCACGGCCCGAGGAAGGGGGCTTTGGCCCCGCAGCCGCCCCTGGGGCCAGCCCCGCGTTGCTGGTTTAACTTTCTCTGGCCGGCCCCAGCGGAATGCGGGTCTGGCCGCGCAGCGCTGTCAGACGCGCCTTCCGTGCTTGCGATCCTTGTTGCACACTTCAGAATTCCACTTTTGAACACGTCGCACTTGCACACCCCACACGAGAAACTTGGACGCTAACCTACTGAGCTCTGCCAGACCTGTGTGTCCAGATAAAGACAGCAAAAGGGAGGCAGGAAGGCACACACAGTATTAGTCACTTCCCCAGAGGCAGCTCAGCCACAAGCAGAGCAGCGGCTGCTGCCCCTGAGCCCGGTCGAGCACTTCCCAGCGTATCTCCAGTGCTCTGCAAACACTTAAACTTGCGCAGTGGAGCAAGCACAGACAATTACACAGGGTTAGTTTGCTGTCAACAAATGCTCACATGCTGGTGTATAAGTATGTGAAACATACAGCTGGTATTCGTTGATACGAGAGAAAAATCTCTTCAAGAATTCGATGCCATAAGACTTCATTAAAAGCTGGACCATTACGGATTTATCTGAAATAGCAACAAATACAAGGCAGCTATGCACTAACAAGTATTTCAGCTAATTTTTAATTTGAAAATTTGATTAAAGGTTATTTTTACTCAAACTTTTCACCACCTTAAAAAAAAAAAAAAAGAAACTTTAAAAAAATTAGTAAAACAAAAGCTAAATTTCTTAGTGTAAATCTGTGTGATATTTTAATCGTTTTCATTATAGAAATATAAATATTTTTCTCCCTTCGAGAGTTAATAACTTTCTCCAGAAACATAGCTATCAGCTGGGCAACGAAAATAATATTCAAAAATAAGTCTAGGGAATATTTTTCAGTGAAAATACTGCACCTAAACATGTTATTTTCAGATAGTGCTTCAGTATTATGTTTATAATACAGATGCGGTCCACAATATTATCTTATTTTCATAAATGGATTTGTTTTCCGGAACTAATGAAAAAAAAATCACAGAATTATTAGGGCTGGAAGGGACCTCTAGAGATCATCCAGTGCAACACCCCTGACAAGGCAAGGCCACCTAGAGCAGGTTACACAGGAACTCGTCACAGTGGGTTTTGAAAGGTCTCCAGAGGAGACTACACAATCTCCCTGGGCAGCCTATTCCAGTGCTCTGCCACCCTCAATGTGAAGTTCTTCCTCATGTTGAGGTGAAACTTCTTGTGTCTTCATTATAATTCTCAGTCAGTGGATCTGACAAACTATAGGTGGCAAACTCCTGAGAAAGTAATTCCCACTTTCAGGCCCATTTTTAGGGGAAAACCTTTTTATGCACTTAATTTATGGAAGTAAAAGCAATAAAAAGAGATTAATTATTATGCAATTAACAGATTCACAGCCTTATTTAAAATCACAATTGACCCAGAGTTGCAGTTATTTGATCCTTTGAAATTTTACATAGAAAGCAGGAAGCAGAAAGTCTGACACACAGTTCTTCCAAATATAGCTCAGTTATTAGGCCTTAATTCAGTAGGACAAAAGTGGTATACTCAGTAAAAGATCCATGAAATCAGGTTTTTTCTTTTTAGTCACGTAGAACATCAATTGAAAAAATACCCAGCCAAGAACATTTGCAGGCACTTATCTGGTGACTTAGATTTACATGAGGAGCTTCATTTTACATGCCTGAAAGTTTGACAGCTTCTCACCATAATGAAAGCTGTGCTGATTCCTAAATTTTCCTGGTGTATGAAACACCTGCCTGCTTCTCATCCAGTTGTAACCCTTGTAGAGCCACACTGAAGCCACAGTTGGGCTTTTGAGCCTCCTCAGCACATCCACAGTAAAACCAGTTATTGCAACAGGGCCAACTACAGAGCAGCACAGATAAGATCTAAGATCTTATTGGAGACTCAACAGGAATCTTACCTCCAGCTTCTATGATGCCTTTCCAAGGTGTGCATGCACTGGAAATTTAGACTCTGCTGTAGAATTTGCTACACTGGAGCTATGAAACACAGCAGCTACAGCACTAGAGGGGCAGATCACTGGTCACACAGCAAATGTCACCGCTTGTAATGACAAAACAACCCCCCTGGCTATACCTGCCACAGCATAATTCTGAAATGATTGAGCCACTCATGGGGTTTTCTCAACAATATACTTCTCAAGCCATTCTCAGCCCTTAGCCTTGTTGGTAAGACTGCCAAGTTACTAATATATCTGTATATTATAAAGATCTCTAAGTTCAGGAAAAGATTGCAGTCTGCAGTTTATTCCATGTAGTGCACAGTTGGCCACTGGCCTATTTCCCCTGCAAGATCCCTGGTAAAATAAGGTTATTTAGGGAAATACTTGTTTAATTAAAAGTCAATTAAATGTCTTCATCCTATCAGTCAAATTCTCTGTCTTAAGAGATAGGCTGAGTTACAAAATACAAGGCCTGTACCGATTAAGAGAAACGTGCAAGTCAGAAATTAATGAAAAGGAGATGGATAACATATATGAAATTTTCTAAAGAAAAAAAGCTTTTCATATATGACTACCTCAGACTTTAATAAGCAGATTTGAGAGTTTTTCCATTCTAAAAAAGTAACTTACAATCTAAAATTGTCATGTGATTACAGCAAAAAAAGGCTTAAGTAATGGTAATATTTTCTTTTAACATTCTTTCCAGTTATACCCTCTGTGCATGTTCTGACTTTTCCAAAACTAGGCAGGGGTAGCACTTACTAAAACAAAATCAAGTTTAATCCCTCTTATATTTAAAGTATTTCAAAAGTTCTAACTTTGACCCTGCTAACTCTTCAAACACTCCGCTTATTCCGACTAAGTCAGGAAAATAAAAGGAGCAAAGAAAGCATTTGCAAATCCAGTATGATTCACAAGACCAGAGGCAAGGGACACAAACTGAAACACATGAGATTCTCTGTGAACATCAGGAAACACTTTTCATTGTGAGGGTGGGTGACCAAGCACTGGTGCAGGTTGCCCAGGGAGGGTGAGGAGTTTCCATTCTCCAAGACAGTCAAAAGCTGTCTGGGCAACTAGCAACTGCTTGGGCAGACACATACTATGATATGGTCAGTTAAATTGATCTTTACAAATCCAGCTCTCTCCACTGACTGATGCTTCTTTCTTGAGACTGAAAAGACTCCTCCCCTCCCCACCCACTGAATCCAAAACCTAAAGTAACTAGTTTTTCACTAATTTTTAATTATTATAGTTCTGCAAGATAGATGAGGAATCTGCTCCTACAGACTTGACATGATGCATCTCAGGACTTTAGAGGCTAACATCACCTGCATTCTGCTAAATATATGCCCAGATAGTTGCAGGCAGAGAACAAGCCTGGCAATGAGGAAGGATGAGACTTTCCCAGAAATTATTTTCGTGTTTAATTCTATGTATAGACTGAAGGTCTTAAATTAATTCTGAATGGCTTTTCTCTCTTTTGCTTTATACGAAAGCTTTATAGCTTTTGTATATAGCTGTTGTGCTATAACAGTGCTAGTGAAAGAGTATTAAACTGCTTATTTCTGCAAGATATCTACGTTTTGAGCCGTTTCCAGTACCAGTCACTGCTTTTTCTTCTTCCCACTAACCGTCACCCCCCCTACACACAGGTACATCTACCCTCAAATTAAACACTCCAGAGCTGACATTGTAAGAGGCTCAACAGAAGTAGTAGAATGTAGTTTTGTTCACATTCCAATAATACCTTTAGCTTTTTTCCAATTTAAGTTAGAGGATTTTAACTCAGTTGTTTATCAGCCATGTGTTCAGCCCAGTCATTTTAGAATTCAATGTATTTTGCAGTACACTGTAGGTTAATGTGTAAGTATTGAAAGAGGAGTGGAGGAGGAAAGCAGTATTTTAGCACACACAGAAAATGGTTAAGTCACTTTCATGTGTATGTGGAAATGCCAACTCAAAGTCATCCCAAACTGACCATTATCACTCACAAAACAGTCCCAGCCTTGTAACAAAGAACTACAAATGCCCTATGCTTACTGGCAAAAAAAGCAGTGCCAAGAATTATTCAGAACCTATACCTTCAACATGGACAAGAGACAAATAAGGAAACCTAATACTGGTCTACAAGTCAGAAGTGAGAATAACTGCTTACTCTTTCTTCCAGCAGAAGAATAAGGAAGCGCCAAATCAAACAGGCAGCCAAGCCAAAAAGAGCTACTTTTACCCACATGCAACTAAGCTGTGGAATTCATTGTCAGATGAAGCTGTAGGTATTTCCATACAGCCTCCCCCAAGTAATTAACGCAAGAAATCCCCATCTAAAATTTTTAAATGCAGAGACAGAGATATCACCCCAGTTTAAATTTTGCAATAAAAAATTAGTGGAGGCTTGGGGAGCATGCCAGAACATACTATCATATCTATGCTTGCCCTATCTTTGCATTTTTCCATTAGCCAATACACACTACTGGAGACCTAATATTAGTCTTAACTCCTCAGTCTGATGGTACAAATACCCTGTTATTGCAGCAAGCAGAACATGCAATCACTAATTTGTTCCTTTCAAGCCAAACCCTTCCCACTTCCTGCAGAAGTATACATGCAAATGTTCCTCTTCCTACAGATTGCCTCTAATCACATATTCCTCATATTCCCACTATAGATCCATAAACCACAGGCTTCCTATACAAATAGCTCACAAGCTTATCAAGGGTAAGGAAATTATTGGAAGAGGCTTCCCAATTTGACCAAAAAAAAAAAAAAAAAAAAAAAAAAAGAGTGCTGCTTTACTATTGCTATTGCTCTTGGGTTCAAGGAACAACTGCTACCTTTTCCATTCTGTTACCCCAAGCATCTGACACTTTAAAGCTCTTAGAGGAATGCTGCCATTAGGTCAGTGTCTGGCAAAGCTCCATGGAAAAAAAGGAGACAAGATATTCAGCAAAGAAGTGACGAGACAGTTATCACACACACAGCCCCGTTTTCATCAAATTATCATGGAAAGACTGGAGAAAGAAGTTTCCTCCATGTCCTCGTGCACTCTGCTTATGAGAAGGACTCATGCAAGAAAACTGCAGAGAGTATTCCTCATTAGTATCCATCTTTAAAATATCCCAAAGTCATCTCAGGACAGTAGTGCTGTCCTGTCCACTTGCGCACTGCAAGGTAGCCAAGTGCTGAAGCTGCAACTCGCCGAGCACAGCCACAAACGAAAGTGTCAATAGAAAACTTACTGCTGTATTTAGACCTTCCTTTGGCCCAGACACCTATCCAGCCCTGTCCTTACATCCCTCTACTGCCTGGCAGCCATCAGGCTTCCAGTACTTGGCACACTTATAAAAGCCAGCTGAAGGGTGGAACAAGGAAAGGGACCCTTGGGATCTACTTAACCCCATGTAAGTTACTTACTGCATTAAGCCCATCTCCAAAGGCAGACAGCAAGTCAGTAGGTCACAGAATATTCTTCTCCAGCTCTGGGCGTCTTTCCCAGGAGGAGACCAGACACAATGGCCTCATCCATACAGCAGATCGGACAGATCATGAGCTGTTCTCCAGCTGTAAGGCAAATGTGGAGAACACAGCCTGTATTCCCCCAGCTAAGCTCTCACTCACCTTAACCTCTAAACCATGCCCAAATATTACATGTGAGAATGTGCTTGCTGCCCAGGCTTTAGCTGTCAGACTACATTAACCCTTAATGGCATGGATGATCAGTTGCCAGGGATTGGGCTCATGTCCCAGGCCTATTTAGTTCAGCACTAATGACATGGTTGATTACTCAGGAAAGTGCCTGATGCAGCAGTTGCGATACACAGCTTTCAGGTCAAGTGTTCCAGGCTACTTAACATGTAACCAAACAACCTAAAAATCCTTCCAAGCATGGATGAGCCCAAATAACCTTGTGTCTTTCAAGGTCCTTGTAAGAATAGATCAATCTTACCCCCATCCACACACACACATTTACAGTCCTTGCCAGGTACAAGGCAGAAGTGACTACAAAAATGCAGCATTTCTGCAGATCTCAAGAGGAGACAATACCACTTTTTGTACACAACTGTTTTTTAAATTTTGTTTTATTTTTTAAAGATACCTGGAGAATGTTGCCCTAAAGGAATTCTGATTTACAGTACAAACTTCAGACCGGAGTATAGGGATGAGGAACTCTTACTATATCAGTACCTCAGGCTGTGCTTGCTACTTTTCAATAATTTTTTTTTGGAAAGTCTAATCTGTACTTCCACATGGGCCTTGAGAGATACTGATCTTAACCTAACATAGAGATTCAGCACATGTGTATAAGTTTATCCTTTCCAGCTTGTGCAGCAGTAAGCAGGTATCCCTTCGTGGCTTTGCACAGGGTAATGCAGGCAACAGAACCTGTGCTCAAATCTGAACAAATTTGTAATTTAATATGGTGCAACTAATGCAGTTGTATTGTGCTGCTAGAAGCAGCAGTTTAGTTCTTTAGGGAAACAAAGTTTCAATTTTACCTAGCAACTAGGCATTAGAAAATAATAAATTGCTATTCTCTGATCTGTAGAGGACAGATGAAGAGTATTAGGCTTTCAGAAAATAAAGTTAAGTGTCTCTTTGATCCTGTAAGAACATATAGGGTGTTTTTTTTTAAAGTTTGGATCTAAAAAGTAGAAGCAAATAAGAACATTTACAGGGAAGTTTTGTTTTGAAAACCTGAATCTATTGGGGTCCATTTTTAAAAAAATATTTTGTCAGTTTATGACTAGTTAAATAACAGGCTGATAAACCTGTGAACTTGTTGACACCACATTCAAATTAACCAAAACACTTCTCTTAGCTCTTGTGTCCTGGTTTTGGCTGGGATAGTTTTCTTCTTAACAGCTGATTCAGTAATATGGTTTAGATTCAGTATGAGAACAGTGTTGATAACACTGATGTTGCACTACATAACAATAACCAAAAGTCAGGGACTTTTCAGTCTCAGGCTCTGCCAGTGAGGAGAGGCACAAAAAGCTGGAAGCATGGTCAGGACAGCTGATGACCCAGTCTGAACAAGGGATATTCCATATCATAGCACATCATGCCCAGTATATAAACTGGGGGAAGCTGGCCAGAAGTCACGGATCATTTCTCAGGCTCAGCATCAGTCAGCAGGTGGTGAGCAATTGCATTATGCATCACTTGTCTGTCTTGGGGTTTCTCTTTGTTGTCTCCCTTAATGTTACAATTACTGTATCATTTCATTTCTCTTATTTCAACCCATGGCTTTTACCTTTTTTCCTGTTCTCTCCATCCTAACAGGGCAGAGATGAGCAAGCAGCTGTGTGGTACTTAGTTACCAACTGGGGTTAAATCACAACAGACACAAAAGAGTTTAAGTCTCTAATGGGTTTGTTTTTTTTCAGTACTCTTCTATCTGCAACATTCCTCACTCTGACTGAAAAAAATAAGCTAAGGCTAGGGCAAATTATTTCCTATTTTGTCAGGGTAAGATGAAGTACACAGCTGTAATGATCTTAAGACAATTTAAAAATACCTTTTCAATCAATTTACCAGTTTCAATGTAAGGACTAAGCATTTGTTTTATTTCAGTCCATTCATCTCTTTCCACCTTTCCATATAAATAAAAAAAATGACTGAACATCATTTTAGGACAGATTTTAATAATTTTTCACCTGTAAAACTAGTACCATTGTTGCTGGGAGAGTGCTCCTTCAGCTGTGGAGAACTCCAATCTCAGGAAAAAACCACAGTGATTACTGCTCTAGTTAGAAGCCTCAAGTATGAAGTGTAGCTCAAGGTAAGGGAGCAGATCACTACTTCAGCTTTTCACCTCCAACATACCTCAGCTAAACAGCAAAGCTGGCTCAGCACTGAGGCCTTTGTTGAACTCCACCTGCCTCTGTTTCTGTTAATTTGAGAATTGAAAGGGACATAGCTTCAAAGAGGAAAAAAGAAAAAAGCTTTTATTTCAGCCCTCTCCCAATCTCACCCTCCCTGCAATTACTAACATACCCACCACATCTATTTTACAGCCCACGTATGATTCATGTTTCAAATCTTTAAATGGACATAGGTCATAATTGCCAAGTAGTATTCAAATACAAATCAAATCTCCTCAGGAAATTCCCAAGAAAACTGCTGGAAAGGCGCTCTCTACTTCTCCTGCTCCTTATACTGGTCATCCTCAGACAGAATACTGAACGAGGCAAACTCTGTCCCACTCAATACAGCCATTCTTCTGAGCATCAAACACCACTTTGTGCTCTGGAGCCTGCAGGAAGTTTGAGACAATGGCAGAGAAGTACTGTCTTCATTGCCCTGATAGCTCAACTGGACTATCAACTAAAAAGCCACATATGTTTGAAAGAAAATGGAATTCATCATTGTAATTTTACTTTCCCCATTTATATCCACCAAGGGAAACAGACAATGGCAGACAAACAAAAACTCTTGTAACACCAGTTGTAACACCAAAAAGCAGAGAATGCACATCATCCGACACATGAATTTACACAGCATACAATGGCCTCCATCTGTACTCCACTCATCTGAAATCACCATTAATCTCTTAAATTCATTCATACTTTGGATAACTCAAATGTTGTCCTCTAAGCTGTCTGTGGGAGGGGGTGTGCAGAAAAACTACTAAAGTCAGGGCTAAACACCCTTCAATTGAAACACCTTTCCTTGGGCAAAGTTAAACATCTGCTCACTCTGCTGTGTCCATGTTTAAATGTCTTAAGGAGCATCTTTCTCTACCAACTGATATTTAATTTCAGTGCTGATTTTTAAGTGGCAAAACACATACTCCAACTTTACATGGCCACCTTACACAATTAAGATCCTGCCTGCTCCAGATGGCAGCAAGTCCAACACCAGCACACACTATGGGTGCAGCCATGGCCACACACTTCTCTGCAGGACGGCAGGCTGACAGCACAGCTTCCACTGAAATTCCAGTTCACTAGGATCCGGTACTTCAAGCAGACATCGCACGAGCACTGGCACTCCCACAGCAGTGCGTGTGTTGTGGCAAGATAACCACTGCTACGTTAGTTTGACTCACTTGCAACTCTTGTTTATAGATCCACAGCCTTCACCAGCAAGACGAGTTCAACAAGACAAAACCTCCCACCTTAATAAGGACCTTATCAAATAATAGCAAAGCATTTATGCAGTCTACTCTTGTATCTTCCTTGCAGTTGGAAGATACTCCTTTCGCTTGTAAGCCCACCACTCAATTTAAAAAACAAAACAAAACAAAACACTTTTTTGCCCTGTTACTAAGAGGGATATGTGGCAACATTCCAGAACAAGTTTGTCTAACCATCGATTTCTTGGACCACAGCCCAACAGCCATGTGACACTTTTAAGCTCAACACTAATGATGGTTAGTGTGAAAGATTTCACCAGACTAGAACACAAAAAAGCAAACTGCTTTCATGCTCTTTAATGCACAAATCTTCAGCTAAACGTTTTGTAAAACTGGAGTTTAATGAGGTGCTTTTGAGGAGAGATATCTCATGCCATGTTTTCCTCTGAGTAACCCTTCACAATTACTTCTCATCTCAATCACTTTTATAAAACATCAGTCCAAAAACCATTCCAGAACTAAATCCTCAAGTGGTTTACAAACATTACCTCCCTCCCACAAAGCAAAAAAGCTACTTGCCATTTTAAAACTGGTTACAAAATTCCCCTTCTTGCATCACTTTCACTAGTCCCACATTCCAAAACCTCTGGAGTATCATGGTTAAAACATCCATTTATGTTTGCAAATACCAGACTTTCAATACTAATACACATTTTTCATTCATGACCTATTTTCTGTAGCCATACAGGAACATTCATAAAGTTTTACAGCTCAATATGCAATATGCCTTATCACTGGCCACATCTACCTTTCTCTGTGCTAAGTGATGCAAATCTTTCTCATGATTAAAACACTGCTTCTTTACAGGCCTTCACCACAGAAATGCACAGTAACTTAATTCCCTGACCCCCGTTTTCTAATGTTGCTGATCCTACGTCCAAGACCATCTCCAATGAAGGTTTTATAGCAAGATTAACATGAAGGGCTTTGGGCACATGAAGTGTCACTCACAATCCTGAAACTTTTTTCATGCCCAACATCACAAGATGAACCCGCACCAATTTTACTGGATATACACATGGCATTATCTCCTTAAAACCTCTCACATTTTGTATTATCAGCCAAAACACATTCCACACTCTTCTGACCCCGCAATGAAGTCATGCAAATCCCTCTGAGCACCTAATGAAGTACTTACCAAATATTACTGTTGTATTAACCATCCCTGTCCTTTATCTTTTTAACCTCCATAAGAGGACTGGCAACTTTCAGACTTACCAACCATGCAGCTTCACTAGATGCTGGCAACAGCACCCAGACTTTTCACAGAACTGCAGTGGGCAGATGGAGATCAGTCCCTTCCCAATTCTGAAGTATGTGACTACCAAGTATGTTATCCTGCCATCATTCAAGCACAGTGTGGAGCATCATGTGCACAGAAGACGCTGCAACAGGCAGCACAAGACCACACTCACTGCCTTTATGGCTCTTGCAAATGACAAGCAGTCAGGGAACACTGTGGTGTGATACAAACCTGATGGGCAACAGGCAGGTTTTTCATATCCTCATCTTTATTCAAGAGAAAGCATGAACAAAACCCAACACACAGAAATACCTACCATTCTGAGAAACATTTAACAGAAAGAGAGCCTGTTGAAAGAGATGAAGGGAGAGCTGCTCCGTAGTAAATTTCTGCAGATTCCAACATTCAAGAGACTGATTTACAGTTGCTTGCTGAAAGCAGCCTTTACCTAAAGCAGCTGGCCACTGCTTATTAATAACCAAATCATAGGAGATGCTCAGTGAGCCAATACACCCATGGAATTTTGTCAGTTCCTTAGCATACATTTTAGTAACCTACGGGATACTTATTTTTCATTTCAATACTTCATGTGGTGCTCCTGTTCATACTGCTTAGGCAGAAAACTGGGCTTTACATGGTATTTGTCACTTATCACAGGCACACTCCATGAGTTATAGGAATCTCTCCAGTTCTCTACAGAGCTGCTTGCACCCAATGCTGTTTCTTTTTGCTGCAGACTTTAAGGTTGTTTTTATGTATTTTGGTGCATTTCAAAATGATTCAGTCACTGTAGCTCTTTTAGTATTTAGTTATTATGCCATTCATATGTTTCTTCCTTTATAAAGCATTTCTGACAATTGGGCTTGACATTTTTAAGGCACATGGAGTCTTATGTATAGTTGTCCTGAAAATCCCACTTACTTGGTGACCAATTTATGAGCCTTTATTTCTCTGTGGAAGAGTGACAATTTGACAAATACAGCACATATGCTGCTACTGTGATACAGCATTGGTACTTTTTAAGTGACTGCTTAAAGCACAAGTTCTAATGTATGTGGTCTCTTTCCCCCCACACAGCAAGCAGCTAATATTGTGTTCCTAAAGGAGCAGTTCCACTGCTGTGGTACTCATCTTTCCACGCTGAAGTGTCAATCCATAAAACCCCAACTCCTTGGTCCCTCAACAGATACAAACTGCAATGCAATCTGTAGACATTACATTTTCTTTCATACAAGCGTTTCAGGTTTATGCTTCCATAACACCATTACCTTATATACTTTCTCCCCCATCTCCTGGATGACATCACCCTCAAAACATAGACTCTTGGGTTTGCATTTGTGTACCCGTTTTGCTCTCCCTTGTCTTTACAGCGCCTGCATGTGAGCTCTGTTGTCCTGAGTTATCACAGATTTTCAGTATCAGCAAGAATGTGTAATCAGTACCATATTTTAAAAGAGTAACTGCTCAGGGGATTTTCCATGTATTAATGCTCAACATTCATTTTACTAATATTGCTGCTATCCTTCCTAGAGAGAGTAGCTCACTACTTCAGTAAGGCACTATTTTAGATATGCAGACAGTGATTTTGGTCTACATGCAGTTTCTGAAAACAGGATCTATATTGCAGCAGCTGTTTCAGCAGGCTGTAAAGCACGGCATCCCACTCCAAGCCACAAAAACTTTTCAGGTGTTACACTTCTTCCTGGTTACTGATCATCCACATTTGTCAGACAGCTCTGACAAAGTGTCCAGCTTATCACTGCAAACAGAGAGCAAGGGTTAAGTAAAACAGTTAATTCAAGAGAAAAACTTCAATTTGCACATAAGCACACAGTACTTTGTATAAATTGTTACTATTTCTGTAAAAAACCCCAAAAACTAAAACCAAAGACAGTATAATACTTTTCAGAAAGTGTAAATCAAATATTTTAGTCACATCTCAGATTCCGGATCCGTATTAAGTTTTTCAACAGGGAATTCAGGTTCGGGATAGGATCATCACAGATGAGACAAAGGCAATACAGAAAACAAATATAGTACGAAACATTACTGGGTTTCTATAATGTTTCCAACTGTTTAATTTTTGTACTGTAATCCCTAGTCTTCTGTTTTATTTCAGTAATAACACACATAGGTTTGAAAGCTAACCAAGGTTAGGCACAGCTATGAGCTCACATTTTGCCTTGGGGAACAAGTGCCAACAAATGCCAACTATGACTTAACATATCTTTAATCAATTAAGTATATTAACTGTCATAATACAAAAAATTCTGAACTGAAAGTACAGTTACTTTAGGCTTAAAATGAGAAAATATTTAGAAGCTTTTCAGTTACATACCTGAAAAAGCTAAAAGCTTCTGAAAGTTAAGTTCCTTCATTTTGGACTACTTTCCTGTCAAAAAAAAAAAAAAAAGTTTATTAGCTCAAGAAAGTCTTCTACCATCACCCAAAATTACACCTTGACATCTATTTAGCCTCTCATATAGACCAAACTGCATTATTCAATGTGTTGGATTAGTATCAGTACACTTTAAGTCCTGAGAAACTAATTAGAAGACTCGACTTCAAACATGCTATTTGTAATACTACAGTTTACATGTCACCTTCTGCTTTTAAATGGCTGACAATAATGCAGTTTTATAAAACAGTACTTAAATGATTACCATTACTGAAACCAGTTTTGCTGAGTTTCAAGGCACATACAGTCTATTAAATCCACCACCTTCAAATGCTTCACCTGTTCTGGTGTTAATCTAAACTCAGAAACCAGATTCACATGCAGTTTGGGATAGGGTCTTCACTGATCAGACATACCAATGGTTTTAAGCTTTACTCATTTAGGAAGCTTTTAAATTTATCATAACATTGGCATTTCTACCTTCAAATGACAAGCAGCATGCAAGTATTTCAGCAAAGACATAAAATGGTTAGTAACACTAGCAAAGTTTGCTACCTACAACTTTTCTCTACATCAGCCTCATAAAGTCACTATACTTCCTACTTGCAATAGGGCCTGTCTAAAACAATGCAGCATTTTATAGGCAGCAGTGCTGCAAGAGAAGTTTCACTCATACAAAACCTGTTCTTCAAAAGAAAGTGTTGGTAGTTAGCAATGTATTTAAAGGTACCTTTCTCGAATAAAGAGTGGAATAAAGTTGCAGATGTGCAGTAAGACAGGAAAGTTAAAAGTTCTTACATTTTAACTTTCTAACTAAAACCAACCTGTGAATATACTCAACGACCAGTGCAATAAAGTGAATTGCTTTTCCTAACTGCTCTCATCTGAGTGAGCCCTAAATAAACAATCCTAAGAGGGTCAACAAAACATAACTAGTTTTCAAACGCCAGCAAGGCATCCTTACCATACCTGGCTAATGCTTGTTATTTACCCACTATAAGGCAGGATATCTCAAATTACACAGGTTTAACACTTCCCCCTCCCTGTGCTCTTTACAGATTGGAGCATTTGAAAACAATACATATTCGTGTCAACATAGACCTGAGATGGGTTTAAATAATGCACCAACATTCTTATTCACAACCTGGTGCATGCTGCACCGGGCTTGTACACAGGGGCAGCAGTAAAAGTAACACCAACTGGGATAGTGATGGAAAGATTAAATGCTTTCATCTCAGGAGCCAGATCCATATGAAGTTTCTCAGCAATGTATCAGGTTTGGCATTTTTATCACTATACATCACTTGAATACCTGTGACTGGGAACTGTAACACCGCTCATACACTCATTTTCCACAAAATAAGCTTTGTGTCTTTCATATGCAATATACTGAAAAGGGAATGCATTACTTTAAACCAAAAATTTCCACTACTGCATCAATAAATATTACCTCTACCTGTTATAATTCCTGTTGCCAGGAAATCTTCAGGATGCCTCACATTCCCATTACTAGAAACTGTTCATGCACTCTAGAAATTCAAGTAAAATAATCAATTACAACATGTTCATACATACTGTAACACAAGCAAGAACTGAATTTTACTTTTGTAACAATGGGCTGTAGGTACCTAAGTCAAAATAAATTGAATATAGATCCTTTCTTTCCAAAAAGTGAGAATGTCAACTATACGTTTAAATAACAAATACACATTTCCTAAAAAACTGAAACATTTGCATATTTACATTAACAAGTCTCTAGATGCTCTCTTTATTTTCTTTGCCTAAACAATTTCTTATACTAATCTCCCAATAAAGAGCAAATTCACAATTAGAAGCCCTATTGAAGTAATATTTCGGGCATTTTACCAGCTCCTCTGACACAAAAACTTTGTAATTCCTTCAGCCTACACAGTTCTACACCATGTCAAACATGCCTAAAATATGATATCTCAGTTTTAAAGCTACTAATTTGATCATGCCCATATTACACTAATCCACTTACCATTCATTTATCTGCATTAATCATTCAAAACATACAGAGCTTTCAGGAAAATCCACTTGTGTGTACCAAGTATTCTTCTGCATGTGATACTGCTTCCATGAAGTGCTAAAATAAAAAATAAGCAAAAATTATCTTTTAAATTAGGAAACACCTCTCGCTGCGGTCTAGCATCATCTATCACATTACTATGTCAGAAACAATCACCGAGCACTAAAAGTTGACTTTTTCATAAATTCAATATTCTTCTAGAACAGTCTTTAACACCAAACAAACCAAAATTTTGCATGCACTAGAAAAGTTACGCTGAATTGGTTTGGAATTCTTTTGCAACCATGACAAATGCTGAAGACCTGAGACATTCAAGCTTTTTATTCAAAAATATTTGAGTGGCCATGCATTTATTGACAATGCAATACTGTTTGTCCGTTAGTTTGCAGGATCATTACCTCAGTAATTACATTTAAATATGGTCATGTATGTATATTAACTTAAATACACATCCAAGGCAGCTAACTCACTCCACCTCCACAATCAGTGTAATTTAACACAAGCTAACCGAGTTCTTTATGACCTGGGTCTTTATGTTTATATAAATGCCACATCAAAAGAAAAGCAACTAGGAACTGACCTATGGGCTGACCCTAACTCAGCAAAGAGCACCAGACCTTAAAATTATCAGAAAATTACTCATCAGTTTGGTGGCAGCAATGAAAATGCAATGTACTGGTTTTCCTTTTTGTCCCACTTAGTAGCCATAAAAAGATGACAACCCTACAACACTTTAAACTCCCATTACTTTTGAAAGACAAAAATATGGAAACCAATTAAGAAACAGAAGCATTTGTTAACTTGGTCAATAACAAATGCAGTGTTACTTCTAGAGCAACAGTAATTAAAATTCCAGAGCTGTTACCTTAATGCACAATGTACTGGACACAACTGAAAACATCCTCTCCATCATACCTAAAAACAAAGAGTGAAAAACGTAAAACTTGGCACCAGCAGATTCACATTACCAGGCCAATAAGTCACACACATTATGAGACAATTGTCAATAACTCTACCCAACAAGCTCACTAGAGAAAAGCAGAAAGAAATGCAGTTTTAAAGTAACGAAGGAGTTGTGAGTTATACCCACTTGCAACCTCACAGTAAAAGCACTGTAGAAAATAACTGTATGTACCTATTGTTGAACTTCATTTTAAAGCATTTTCAATGAAAATTCATCATTCCAACGTTTCAGTCCTTTAAAGTGTGAGAACTGATTTCCACTGGTTTAAAGAATTGTTTCAACCAGGGAGCAAGTATCAAAATTCACCAACTCAACCAGCAGAAGAAATGCATGACAAAGTATGTTTTACCATATACAATACTCAAAATAAGCACGTTCGCATTAAAAAGTTTCTTGCTCTACACTACACAGATCAAAAAAACGTAGCAACCCTTCAAAGATAAATGAAGTAAAATGTGCGATGAGTTAACAAAAACAATTTAAGCAATGGAAAACCTCGAGTTAAGGTTCCACTTAGTGGGTGTGATAAATATTTTTATTTTTAACTTCAGTTATTGAGTGTAAGGGTTACTACTGGTTTGTAAAGATTCAGTAATTTTAGTTTAGTAATCTTATGTGTGACTCAGGCTATTAGACAAGCTAACACTCAGTGAATGCACCCGACAATTTCCTACATGAATCCAACCATATCTTCATCTTTACTTGCAGGTAAGAGCCTAGAATCATAGCAATTTTATTTTTTTTAAATTATATTTCCCGTTCTTCCAGAAGTACTATAGCTCAGTGAGATTAGCATTGCAAGGGGGGAAGGGGGAAGAAAGGCTTAAGGCCACAGGAAGCTTTCTGGGGAGGTGGTGTGGGTTAGTTTTTGTATCTCTGCTCTTTAATACATCGCCATTTATTCTGCTGTGTCATTATCTAAAAAACAAAGGAAATATAATTAGTTAAAACGTTAATTCTATGATTTACATTAAAAAGCAACTTAAGGTTGGATTTCACAGTACTTTTAGAAGTCTTCTACAGTAGGACAATTTAATGATGCCGATGGCTGAGCCCCCAAGAACATGTACAGATAACACAAACGCGAGCACCAACCCTGTGCCACACGGACAAGGCGGCTGCGCCTCGCTCGAGGAGACCGAACCTTCTACTGGAACAAACACCTACCTCGTTCTCATTGGCATGTTTAATTTCATTCCTCTGCACTAGCCAACATTTTAGAAGGTTCCCTGACTGAGAGCACCGCCGGCTCCGCATCCGCGCACCGGCCCGGCCGCGCCAGGACAGCAAAATGGCGCGGGCCCGGCCACGCCACGCGGGCCCCCGTGGCAACTACCGCTCCCAGGTGCACCGCGCCGCGGGCGGGCGCTTCCGGGGGAGGGGGCCACCCGCGGGGCGCGCTGGGACACGAAGTCCGCCCCCCCGTCCCCTCGCACCGCCGGGGCTGCCAGCGGGGCGCGGCGCGCGGGCGGCCGTGGCCTTGCGGCGGGATTAAGGCCGGCCTTACCCGCGGCTCCGAGCCTCACCCGCCAGCTCCACCCTCGAGTACTACGCGAGCGGCGCCGCGAGCGATCGTCCCGCACGGCCAAGCGCAGGGAAGGCGCCGCGGCGTACCCGGAACCGCGCTGGGGCCGCGGCACAGCCCGCAGCCATGCCCACCTTACCGCGTGGCTCCAGCGCAGGCATTCCGCAGGGGAAAGAGGAGAGGCGGGGGCGCTCGCCAGCCTTATATGCACACCGCGGGGTGGGAACGAGGCTAGCCACGCCCCCCGCCCGCGAGCCGAGGGGCGGAGACGCGGGGCCGCGCTGCGCTCGCGGGGGCGCGCGGAGGGGCGGGGCGGTCCCTTAGCGCTCGGAGTGGGCGGATGATCCTGCTGCGCTTCCTGCGCTCCCTGTGCTCCCGCCTTTCGCCCCGCTGGGCACGGCGTGCGCACCGAGGCCGGAGGAGAAAGGGGCACTCGAGCCTGGCTGTCGGTCCCGGTGCTGTTCGTGCGCTTTGCGTTGCAGGTTTTCTGCGTGAAGCGCAGAGCGGTCCTATGTGAGTTTTTAAAGTGAGGGCAGGGAACCAATCTGATGCAGATCCACCTCTGAAACCTAGAATATATGTTTCTGACAGAATCACAGCATCGTTAAGGTTGGACAAGACCTCTGAGATCATCGGATCCAACCTATGACCTAACACCACCTTGTCAACTAGACCACAGCATTGAGTGCCACATCCAGTATTTTCTTAACACCTCCAGGGACAGTGTGAGGGTCGTGAGGCACTGGGACAGGTTGCTCAGAAAAGCTGTGGATGCCTCATCCCTGGCAGTGTTCAAGGTCAGGTTGGATGAGGCTTTGAACAGCCTGGTCTCATGGAAAGTGTCCCTGCCCATGTCAGGGGGATTGGAGCTGCGTGATCTTTAAGGTCCCTTCCAACCCAAACGGTGCTATGATTCCCTCTATGCCACCACAGCTATAGCCACTGGAAGTTGTATGGTTGCACCTCAGTCAGAAAGTGACTTATTCTGCAGATGAATCTGCCTCCTGTACTGCTGTGTAAGTGCTAGTGAAAGAAGTGGGAGCAGGTACCTAAACTACAGTGGGGATAACAGGAGCACTACAGCCTAGATGGAAAACCACATCCCAAAATCTAATTTATTTGGGTTCTCACTAATTGTTTATAAATATTTTTTTTTTTGATGCCTGATTATTGAAAGGTATCAATCAACTTAGCTGAGGAAAAACAAGGAAGGCTGAAGAAAAGCTCAAAAAATTGCTTGGTGCTTTGACAAGTTTTTGCAGCCCATGTCAGGGGATGACACTCATTTTGTCTCTACTTTTCTTCTTCCACAACCTGTTTCACCTATCTGAAATCCTCCTCTTGACTGCAAGCTGCAGCTGGCCCACTGCATTTTCTGCTGTAGAGGCATGAAGGAAAAGGTCTACAATTCTGCCTTTTGCTTGAGTGCCTCCCACCAGCACCTGTTTCAGCAGCTGTTTCTGCAGGAAAGAACATCTGGGAAGAGTAGCTAGTGCTTCAGGCAGTGCTCAGGAGCCAAACCTGGGCACAGACAAGCACTTCATGCTGTTGTTTATCTATCCATCTGAAGTATTCAAAAGGCCCCAAAACTGATGTTTGCCACAGGGCACTGAAAATGTTGACTTCCTTAGTGACATCAGGGTTAAAGATAAGCAAAGTAATCAAAGAAATTAATCACTACTTGATTAGCCCTAAAGAAAGAAGGCAGCCCCTAAAGCTAAAGCCCCTAGAAGTGTTAAATAATCCCATGTTTTCAACAGCACCTGTGGAGGGCTTTTACGGCATGTTATTCTCTCAAAAAATGGAATTTCTTTTTTTGGGGAAAACCAAACAGACTCATAATTTAAACCCAAAGTACATTGCATAAAGCATGAACAATTACTATTTTGGTTTGCATTTGATAATAAGAAGCCTATAAATAATGAGGTGACTCAAGCCCGTCCAGGGCTGCAGGGTACTGCTCTGTACTGTGAGCTTTGCAGACAAAACACAGCAGTGCAGTCACTGTGGGGAGCCTCACACCTTGCAGCGCTACCACACGCTGGCTTTTCTAATTTAGCAGAGGAAACTCTTCATCTCTCTGTTAGGCTGTAGGGTACAGGTTTACCAGCAGTACCTGAGCGCACGTCGTATGTAAACTTTTTATCCCCAGAGAAATGTACCTCATATTTCTCAGTATCACCCAAGTCTGCTAGCACTGGAGAAACCTGTAGATCAAGTGAAGTAAATCTTCATTGTAGGCAGGCAACAATTACAATTACAAGGCTGAAAATAATTATCCAAACTGAAAATAATTATCCAAACTGAAATGAAAATGTGCACCTCAATTACAGATTATATTTCAAAGTAAGGTTCCTTCTTTTGCCTTTCTTTTGCCCTTCTTCAGGTTTCCACATCTTTAACCTATATCCCAGGTGTCTGGATGAGGGTGTAAGCTATATAGAAAGATCTGATCCTCAAATGCCACTCCCTAGAGAGATCCTACAGCTAGTCTGAACCATAAGCCTGCTTGACATAAAGTCTTAGTTTGTAGATGAGTTGCTTCTGAATTTAGTTCACCACACAGCTGCACATTCATGCACAGTGTCTGCACTGTCGGAAGGGAGTGCTGGTTATGAGATCATGGGAGGATAGTGGATTGGCTCCGTTGAGACCTACAGAAATATATGCTGGCCTGAAAGGCTGCTGGTGTGTGATTACCCTCCAGGGCTTTTCAGTTCCAGGCAACTCTCTACAAGTTCTTTTTTCTTGTTTTAAATTATTTCTTTCTTGTTCTTTCTCTTTATTTCTGTCTCTCCCCCCCACCACTTCCCCTCTGTTCTTATTTTAAATTTGACTTCCTGGAATTTCTCCAATAGCACTGCAGCTTTGATAATTCACATCTCTTGGTTTGGTTTGGGGTTGTTACCAGTGCATCCCTTGAGATGCCGAGTTTTCCTTCCCTCTTGCCTCCCCTGCAGGAAGTCTATTGTATGCAAGTTTAATTTCTTCCTTCTCAGAACAGATACTACTAATTGTAAAATCCTGAGCTGACTTTGCTATATTTCACATTATGCTTCATAAAATGCACGAGTTGGGAAACAGTTTCATTTAGCTTATGAATTTGACCCTGGATTTAATGTCTTACAGGTACCAGAATTTTTAATTTGAATTTCTCAATTCTGTCTCTTTGAATTTTTAGTCAGTTTGGTGTCACAGAAAGATTAGTACTCTTTTTTTTTCTTTCATTTTTTTTTAATAAGAAATGAGATCATAAAAACATTAGAACAGTTATATGGGGTCAGATCAGAGGTCTACCACCCCAAACTCCCACTAGTATCCTGCTTTCAACTGTAGGCAAAAGTAAATGCCTAGGGAGGGGAGTTGAGACAGAACAAGTGTGTAGGGATTCTTTCCCAGCCTCTGGGAGTACAAAAATCAGAAGCCTCCTAAGGATGGGTTTGGTTTTTTTTATTATTATTTGATTGGGGTTTTTGTACGTGAGAATTTAACAATCCTCTATTAATCTTCTGCCCATAAATTTTTCCAGTCTTCCTCAGAACCTGTATAAAATTTTGACATTCCCAACAATGGACAAGGAATACCAGAGGTTAATTAGCATTACAGTAAAGTAGTCCTCCTGTAGTTCACTTTGCATCTTCTGTCTGTTTGCTCTTTGCAGTTTTAGAAGAAGCAGTGGGCAATCCGTCCCTTTGCACTCGTTGAGCCCCTGCTCCACAATCTCTTCTTCAGGCTGAGAAAACCTAATTTATTTAATCATTCCTCACAGGGGGATTAGTTCCTAGCTTTGACCTTACTCTCACTGATCTTCCCCAAACTTTTTTTTGTTTCATTTTGAGATGGGAGTCCCAGAGTATACAGGGCATTCTGGAAGCAGTTCCCTCATGGGCTTTTGCCGAGGTGCGATGATATTCTCCATTTTCTTCTTTGTTTCCCAGCACTTACTAAACTTTGGTTTCCTTTTCTGGTTGTTGCTGTGGATGGAACTGACGTTTCCACAGAACTGTCTGTCATAACTGCAGGATCTCACGTCTGAGCAATAAGAGTCAGAGCCCATCACTTTACATTTGCTGCTGCGTTTGCTTTCCTTTATGAGCAGTGCTTTTTATCGATCTATGTTGAATTTCACATGTTGCTGTTATACTCACTCAGCTTTTTTGAGCTCCTGCATTTACTTTTGCATCAGCAATGACTGATTACTAATTATTTTACCCCTCCACATACCACCTTTTTTAGATCCATTCAGTAAGTTCATCAGTACAGATCATGCAGATTTCAGGGGTAGTTTTCTTCCACTCTAAAAATGAACCATTTACTTCTATCCTCTGTTTCCTATCTTTTACCTTTTGTCTCATGTCTGCTTAGTTTGCCTAAAGTCATTTGCTAAGAGGCTTTAGGGAATCTGTGCATTAGATCACATTAGCACATGCTTGACAATGGCAAGCATGACATGAGTTTACCAAGTGTTCTGACCATTGTCCCACAGATGTTACTTATCCAGATGCACACTAATGGTTTTTTTAATTATTTTCCTGGTACAGATATGAGGCTTAGTGGGCTGAAGTTTCCTGGATTTCCCTAGAACCTGTTCAAAGCATTATAATTGTTTGTCCTTCTTTAGCACCAGAGCAATTTAAAGGGGACGTCGCGCACAACAATTAGCAGTTCACGTTTCACTGGGTTCCTCCAGAACAGCATTTTATCCTGTTGAAACTGCAGCATCTTCAAGAACTTTGAAGCAACTTCCCTGATGAAAGCATCAGAGGTGGTGTAGTGCAGGGAATTTCCCCAGATTTTCTATACTGAACACAGGAGAAAAAATTTTTGCAATTGCATGGCTTCATTTTTTCTGAACAGACTTCCTGTGCCTCATGAATTTGAAAAAGAATATATTATTAGTTTTGATAGACTAAACAGTGTTATTTTGTGTCGTGGTTTTAGCTAGTTCTTGTAAGCTAGGCAGAGAATTTTCTCCCTTCCCCTCCCACTTTTGTGGGTATAGGAGTGTTGTTTGGTTGTTTTACTTGTTTTTTTTTGTGTTTCTGTTACTACACATATACCTTTTAATAAAGGGCTGTCATTTTCCCTTTTCCATAATTTGTTTTCCTTCGATTGGAACCTCTTAATTTTGGATTTATAATTGCTTAGAAAGAGAAGTTTGGGTCTTTTATCCTAACCCATTCTAAGCAAAAGACCCTTATCTCAAACTGGGACATTTTGACATGCACTTTTGTGATCTTCTTTTTGCCCTTTCACAAGCCCTGAATGGTGATTTTGTGCCTTCAAGATAGTGTTCTCAGTTCATCTTCGTAACCCTTTTGAGGATTTAATGCACATCGATGTTTCTTTTAGTTTCATTTTTAACAAGCATCTTCATTTTTAGATATGTCTCCTTTCTGAAGTGAGTACAGCTGTGGTGGATATTTGAATTTTCTGCTGCAAAGATAATCTAAGTGTATAAAGAAGCATAGTACACTTAGATTATCTTTGCAGCAGAAAACTCAAACTGTTTATTAATATCATTTGTAATCATTAATTAAACAGGCTTAGGGAAAATAAGGCTTTTCTGCCATATTTGTATGGCCTTGGCAAATTGAGTGTCAAATCCACGTTTAAATAGGATATATATCTTCACTTTCCTTAATAAGAGGCTTCTTCTGGTTCTTAGAGAACACAAGGCTTTTTGATTAATTTTAATATTGACTATTCTTAATATTGCTATCTTTAAGAGCCTATCTAACAATTAAAATATCTTAAAATCACACCTTATATAGAATCAGGAAAAACAACATATACTCACTTTGCTCTTTTTAAAAGTCAAGTAGCATGTGAACTATTACAACAAAATAGAAGTTGTAAAACTGCATTCCAGTATCTGGAATTGAATCTGGATATGATAAGTACAGCTCTCTGGGTAAGAAAGAGGCACTCCCTTTGAAGTTGATAGTGCTTGGAAGCATCTTCAACTGCTTGGAATGTTTCCTTTGATAAAGTAAGATATTCAAATAAGCCTACATATTATTTTACTCACAGTATTCACATTAAAACATATACAAGTTTGAGGGTTTTTTAAAATAGAAAAGATGTAGGAAAATGTAACTATCTTAGCTACTGTGCCAATATATTAATTTTAATAGATGTAATTTTGCATCAGGACTTCACTTTGGATGGCACATAAGTCTTTCTTTTTATGAAGTTTGCATAGACACTGCTGTTTCTCTGATCTTTTATTGTAGAATTATGTTTCCATGTTGTTTTTAAAAACAGCAAGTTTTCCAGGACAGGCTAGCAGGTTTTGTGAGTGTGTCTTGCTCTTAGCAGCTCAGTTTTAACTTCACATTTAAGTAGAACTTATCAGCTCCTGCTGAAAGGGATGACCTCGCTCTTCCCTCCTCTCCTGCCACTACTGCAGGCTACTACATGCTGCTACAAGCAACTACCCATGCAATAGAAAGTAATTTTTTTTTAGCTTTAGTTTCTGGCAAATCAACCATCTGAGCTGACTCACATTGTGAGCACATAACCACTAGATTTAACAGAAAGGAAATGGTGGGAACACACACCCTGGGCTGGGGAAGGGTTAAGCCAGGTGATATCCTCTGACAGCAGCTAATACTTACTGCTATAAATATAATGTGAAACCTCATGCTCGATTCATCCAAAATGCTGTTTTACTATTTAACTATGCCTGAACACAAGAATTCTACCATTAAAATAAACAATAGTTGATGTTTAAGAAGTCTGTTCTTCTATCATTTGCTGATATTTATTCTTGTAGTCTAAGGAAGAAATTATCTAAATACAATTAAATTAAAAGGACAGTTGATATTCAGAGCAGTACCATTATGACTGGTCCTACCAATGAGCTACACAATTGTGATGCTCTGATATGTCAGATTAATGTGTTTGGTAGGAGTCCTACCTTGAAGGTAGGAGTCTGTATTTGTAAAGAACAGAAAGAGGCAGGCAACATAGTTAATCTTATAACCATGATAATATTAATTAAAACCCAAATAAGCCATTTCAGCTGTGACAATAATTTGTAAACTTGTAGAGAAGGTAAACTAGCATATTAATAACTTCCTAGGAGGGAACTCAGAGCATTGCAGATTTTTACCATGTACACAAGCACACATTCTCTGTCCTGATATTCTTGGCTGGAGCTCCTGATAGAGCTGAGGCTGTGTCCTTCTGTTATGATGAAAGTGTTCATACAATATACCTCCTGCTGAACACCCTCTGATGCTCTAACCTTCTTTGCATGGATATTCACCAAAACTCAAAGGAGCTCACCCAGGCTCACAGGGCAACAGGAGGAAAGACCTGGGCATTTCAGAAGTTCTGTGCTCTCTCTACCTGGTCAACAGCAGCCAGTAGAGTAATACAAGGCTATCTTGTTTTCTCATCCTCAGTTTTACATAAACTGTGTAGGAAAAGTATGGGACAAGGCTGACACTTCTTGTCAGCACTGGGAATATGCTCTGCTTGGCTACAGAATATGCAGCTAATAGGCAGATGAGATTTCTTTATGCAGTTCATGTGACATGAAGCAGTTGCTGTGCCAGAGGTAATGAGCACTCACAATTTCTAAACACAGGACCCTTGCAGAGAAGCGAAAGTGAGGCCTGAATCTCAAGCTGTAGTCCTACTACAGACATGAATCCTCTGATGCTCCTTCATCTCCACTTGCTGCCAGACTCTCAGGGTGTACTCCTGTCAGCATCCTTTGCAATCCCTGAGCCAGACCCTCTTGGGAGCCAGGAATGGATGACTAGGAGATGAACTTGTGGAGGTTTTCTATTCCTCCTCTAAAAGCAATGCTGGGGAAGTTTTCAGGGAGGCTAGTGATCAGAGAGCATGCCTCCAGGGAAGAGCAGTTGGCTCAGCCTCATCTGGAGCAGCTACTAGGGGGAAGCCCATGATGTTGTGCAAGATATGAAAAGGTCTGGCCAGTACCTGTTCTTGGGCAAAGCAAGAAGCCCACTGCTGTGGATATCCCACTTAGCCCACCTGACAATTCCTGACATTGCACCCATATGGGAAAGAGCCCCCAGTCAGCATTTTATTGACATATTGGATACAGAGCCAGGTGACACAAATGTTACTGATCCATGGATTCTGCATGATACAGCCTTTCTGTGAATTCAGTAGGAGCTGTGAACCAATTCTGTACTCCTCTAAAGCAAGGAGAACTTCAGAAGCTGCTACAGTGTGCTATAAATTGTGTCACCTGAATGAGAAAAAAAATCTGATGATTGTGCTCTTATTTAAGAACAAAACAGAAACTTTCTAAGCGCTGTTGAGGAGGTAAACTCATCTGTGCTGCTTTAAGCTCTCTTGTATCAGGTAGTCTACTTCAAATTATTATAGTTCCCTGGGCCAACAAAGTATTTAAAACAATACTTTATCACATTTCTTTAATTTTTCTTTATTTTTCTTTCTCTTTACTCAAGTTACTCAAACATGCACTTTGTCTTGTGTAAGTAGATATGAAGAGAGGAGGGTGTCTCAGTTAAGGAAACGTTAATTGACATCTTTAACTTCTTGTTAAGATCTTGCAGTTTAAGCAGTTTCCATGGACTGCATTGGGAGTTTGTGGCACAGCTTGATTGTAGGGTTTGTCTCTTACATGCAAGTAAGGGGTAAAACAAGATAGATTTAGCATAATGAGTACATACTGTACTAGGAGTGTCATAGAGTTTGAAAACCTTATCCAGCCCACCAGATTGCCTGTAGGCAGAAGCAGACTAAGAGATTACTCATGTCCTCTCCTTCTGGGAGTCCTGTGGATCCAGCTCCATACATCCCTCTCCTGCTGTCTCTCCACTTTGAGTTACCACAGACCACGCCAGGAGCTGCAGTAACTTGATCCTACTTTATACCCACATTTTTGCAACAAATGCAGGACTCATCTTGCAGGCCCTGGGAGGGAACATCATGCAGAGAGGCTCTTGCCCATGTTTCTCCACACCCTGCGTAGGACAGGGCCGTGGGCCTGTGCACAGCCAGGGATTCCTGAGGATTGCAGCAGAAGAGCTGGTGAAGGAGAAATGTGCTGGAGGATGCTGCATGACAGGACAAGAAGCTGAAACCTTGCTTGAACTCGTGAGCAATTAGTTTTACAATGCTGATCAGATGTGTACACCTAACCCACAACCAGTCTGGGAGACAAATGCCTGAGTGGATAAATTTTCCCCACTTTATGATTTTGAACAGGATGACCATTAAGACTGTTTCTCTGTAAACACAAGAGGGCACTCCCACCTCACTCCTCAGTGTTTTGCAGCACTTCTAAAAGGATGTTTTTAATAGAACAACATGGATTTACAGCTAATCCTTTGTACATCCCTCGATAACACAACACAATGCACTTATAAGCATTTATAGATCACGCATTTATTGGCCATATTTAAGAAATGTGGTCTTGGTTTGATGCTTTCTCCAAATTAGAATGTATAAAGAAAAAAAATGAATTTAATCCTGATCTCAGTGAAGGAAAACCAAAACTCATATGCCCTTGTAAGCAGAATCACACTGAAACTGGGGAACTATAGACTACGTGTTGGGATTTTAGGTGCATCTACAATAAAAAATTCACTAAGACAAACTACAGAAAGGGGTAATGAGATTAAAAGTTGTTATGTTTGCCAATGCTCACACATCTTGAAGTAGAATGTCAGTGACCCATTCATAGAAGTTTCCCTTAGCCACTCGCTTTTGTCTGCCTAGCGTGTTATGCTATCACTGTTTTGCACACTCTAGTCACACAAGATTAAATGCTTACTCTTAAGCTCACTCAAGGGCCTCTCAACTGTAGGGGTCAAAGTCTCACTTGATCACTCAGAAAGATTTTAGTAGCTTTTAATATTTTTAAATTTTTATTTTATTATTTTTACATTGTTCAGCACAGTAACAGAAAAGATAGACTTGTAAAGCAGAACTTTCTGTCCGTTTTAAAATACAAATAAAACCCATAAGTAAGGAGAAATATAAATCTACAAACCCTGAAGTCTACTGTTCTACATGCTTACATTTCCTTCACTTGGAGAGAGTTATGTGGTATTGTCTAAAACTTTTCTATGGGGAAACAAATTTTATCTGCATTTTTAGCCTCTTCACATTCTTTCTGTAAGGTGTTTTTCCATCCTGTTTTGTGTAAATGAGATCTGCTTTTCATTTTCACTTAGCAGTCCCCTTCCAGTGAAATCTATTCTAGTCTCTGTTTCCTGCATGAGGCAGAAAATGCCAGGCAGTGGAATAAAGAGTGGAGTGGGAGGAGGGAGGCCTGGCAGTCCCCACTGGGAGAAGGCAGATTTGCACATGTGAACCTTGTCCAGATATGCTCGGTGATCTTCCCCTACATTTCTTTCCTCTTTTTCTTACCCTTATGATTATTTTGGTTGTTATGAACTTCATCACCAATTTCTTAATTTGCCCTTTGTCCAAGAGTCTGATGTTTGTCTTTCATTGCAGTTTTGATTTGAGATGCTGAAAGCAAGGAACAGAAAAAGGACCAGCATCATGCAGTACAGCACTCTGGGGGAAAATTTGAAGGAGTAGAAGTGTAAAGTACTAAAATAAGAAGTATGGAGAGTGCTGGCATTAAAAAGCGTGTGAGTATGGGCTGTGGACTCTTGCACTGCATTTTGTCTTTGTGACATTGCTTTTATTTTGTGGCCCAGCAGATCCATAAACTCATACTGACTATTTCATAAAATAGACATTCAAATATGGCTTGAAAAGATTAAAACCAGGTAAAGTGTTTGTAAAGTAATATTGAATCTAACTGAATTGTCAGTTGTCAGTTGGCTCTTCAAAGAAATCTGGTTTAAAAAAATGTGCATTTTGCCTGAAACAAAGTAGTGACAGATTGTTTTGTGTGAAGGGGCTTATTTAATTTTTAAGCATGACCTTCTCCTCAGTAATAGTAAATGATTTGTAGGTATCAATGTTTCTGAAATGATGATCATAAAAGTTGACTTTTAACTGTGTTAATGACCCATATTGAAGAGGCTGGCTGCTCTACAGAAGGCCACCTCTGCGAGCCCCAGGAAATTGTGCCCCCACTAAGGGTCAATAGTGATTATTAAACCAGAAGAAATCAATCTGAAGTGCTAGTCTCCCACAGTTTGTTTTTTTTTTTTTTTTCCTCTATAAATGCTCATTCTTATGCATGGCAAAGTTTGGGCATGTCTTTAGTTATAAGGAAAACTTTACACTTTGTGCAGGCAGCTCCCAGTGCACAGGGCATGCTGCAGTGCATGAGGAGGGTCCTGTGGCACTGGAGGCAGCATGGAGATGTGTTGAGGCTAGTGCTGTCCAGAGATAGCCAGTCTTGACAATGTAGAGTCAGAAACTTTCATTTATTGACTAAGCTTTAGCAATAAAGACTTAAACTGCTCTGTGTCTACACTTCAGTTTTGAGTTGTTTAAACAGTGTAGCAAACAATGTCCGAGGAGAAAACCTGTGAAATGCCTTACACCAAAAATGTGTGTTTAAATCATATCTACAAGGAAAACAACAGAAATTACTTGCTTAGAGTGCAAAAACCTCCTGCAGGCTACAGGCTGGGAGCAGAGCGACTGGAGAGCAGCCAGGCAGAAAAGGACCTGCGAGTTTGGATTGACAGGAAGCTGAACATGAGCCAGCAGTGTGCCCAGGTGGCCAAGAAGGCCAATGGCATCCTGGTCTGCATCAAGAAAAGTGTGGCCAGCAGGAGCAGGGAAGTGATCCTTCCCCTGTACTCAGGGGGTCTCTTCCAACCCAGTTAATTCTATGATTCTATGATTCTATGATTTACAGATGGTAGTTTAAAAAGGTTCTGAAGATAGATCCTGAGAGGGATAAGTCAATAATCCCGAACCTCATCCATTCTTGAAAACATGAGTCAAATATAATTCCAGACACTTGGATGGCTTCCTGTCCAGAGCAACCTACCATGGTTTGTTACAGAGCAACTTCCTTCAAACAGCATGGAAACCATAAATAATGCAGAGTATTAGTGTACTTGACTGGCTGTACAGAAATTCAAGGAGTGATGCAAGGAGGAAAATCAGCAAGAAGAATTACATGGGAGGTTGTGAAACGTCGTCTGTAAACAAAATCTACAGCAATAATTCTCACTAATGAAATGGAAACCTGCTTCATGTTATTTGTGCAGTATGAGAATGGGGCAGAAGGAGAAGAGATAGAAATGTTTCAGTTTACAACTACATACATATATTCACTCAGAATCTGCTGATATTAGAATTCCTTCAACTGACTTTACTAGACCTTTCATCAAAGCTTAAGTCACTGAGAAATACCAGAATGGAGACAACAAACTGATTTGGGTTAGCATGTATATTCCTAAAAATAAGAGGCAGTGCCCTAGCCATGTGCTGCCAGAGATCACCAGCAGAGGAAGAGTATCAGAAAAGATCCTGAAATTCCAAGCAAAGCATCCCCAAAATGCTGCTGAGCAGAAATTTCTCTCAATAAAGTAGAACTGTGCAATTGTTGGGTCTTTAAGCTTGGCCATTTATTCTGTCCTGTTCCTCAGTCTTTAAAGAATTTTAGTGCATTTAAAAAATGTCTTCAACAAAAAACTAGTAGATTTGGACACTGAGGGGTAAAAAAAGGACTTTAGCATAAAACTGTTAGTTAAAAATATGTAAATGCTTCTTAATTGTTAATGTAGTTGTACAGCTTTCATGTATATCTATCTTAATCAGAATTTGTAGAATATTGTAATTAGAATACAAAAGTACGCATGAACGATTTGACTTTCACATGAGAAAAGTCCCTACAGTAGTGTCACTGGAACTTATTGGCCGCACAGATACTGGACAACTCCACAAAAAATCAGTTCAGATATAGCATGCAGTCCCATGCTGAGTAGTATGCAATACTAGTTTCTGATGAACACACACCATGCTGGGTGATTGGTCAGGTTTTTCACGCAGAGCTACAAAGTTAGCAGGTGAAACCAACACAAGAGGTGCAGCTCTTGGGTTTAGGGTGTGCTTAGTGCATTTCCATGGGACCCCTGCCTGGATGAAAAGCACTGTTTTAGGATTAAAAGCTAGTCCGAAAAAAAAATTTAAATTGGGTAGGAAAAGTGAGCGACATTGATGTGGGAGCAATGTAAAATAAAGGTTTGTAAGTTTTTGTATCTTATTTAATATCCTTGGTCTCACCCAAGAAAGTGGATAAAAAATGGTGGAGTGTTGTAGGCAGTCAAAGAAACCTGGAACACTTTTATACCAATGTCATTGTTCAGAGCTCTCATAACACTGATTAGCAAAATATAGTGTATATTTTATGCTGTATTATATACAGTGTATTATACATGTCATATATTTATACACTGCATAATATGCATACATATGTGTATATATCTATCTATACACAATATGATCATATAGTATTTAGGTTTGTGATGTACACCTAGCTCATTTTAGGTTATTGCTTTACAAAGACCTTCTGTTGGTTGCTGGCATTTGCTGTGAAAGACAGATCTTCCCTGTCTTTCTGCCATGACAAGGCTATGGGGAAGGCAGTATGGAATAAAACTATTGCCTGAGATCTCCCCCGGACAGTGTTTGTTGATGGGGGTTATAGACAATTTCAGCTTCCCAGGGATCCACAGTGGTGCAAAGAATATGGAATAGAAGTTAAATTGCCTTTATTGCCAACTGCAACTTTTGATTTACCCATTCAGAATCTGAGGGAGAAGTGCTTGATTAAGTAAGATTGTGTTGTCAGTCTGAGGTTATGCAGAGACACTTCAAATTTTAGAATTTACTTCAGAATAAACAATATAGAAGAGGCCCAGCTTGCTGTGATTTTTTCATCTTATTTCATTGTTAAAATATTTTGTCAAACTTAATGGGGCATTCAACATTCAAAATGCATGTACAGGCTTTCTGTCATCCTCTGTTACATCAGAAAGAGCAAAGATTAAAATTTCATATCTAAATAATTATGGCTACAACCTTTACTCACCTGTTACTCAGTCAAAACTCCTATTAACTTCAATAGATCCATAGATAATACAATTTTTAATGCCAGAGGAATTATACTGGATCATGTTTATCCCCTCTTATGTTTCAAATGCCAGGCATTTTAACTGAAATACTTATGAAATTCATAAAAAATTAACATATATTAAAATACATTAGAGTTTGTAGCTTTTTTAAATAGATATCATTATTGCAATCTTAAAATATACTTGGAAAGGTTAGGCAATTCTGCATAAGAGAAAAATAAAACATTTGCCAAAAAATATAAAAATTTTCTCCAATTAATTAATTTATTTAAGTTTTTAAACTGGCCTGCAGGTTTCCCATGGCAAGGCTCTTAATCTGTCTTTATGGGTTTATCTGCAGTAAGTCCTTTCTCAGGACAAAGTTGCCAGAGATCTGGCAGTATCTGCCAGGTTTTCTCCACAGCCAGTGGATTGCTACGCATGCAGAGAAATCCCAGAGAAGCTGTGGATGCCCCCTGCCTGGAAGTCTTCAAGACCAGGTTGCATGGGGCTCAGAGCAACCTGGTCTAATGAAGGGTGTCCCTACCCACACCAGGGGTTTGGAACTACATTATTGTTAAGGTTCCTTCCAACCCAAACCATTCTGATTCCCTGTGCCTTTTGAGGTCCCAGGAAGCAGAATGTATGTGCAGAGGGGAGAGCTTCTCTGTGGACAGAATGCATAGGATTCACAGGTTAGGGCAGCCAGACACTGGTGCTTTTTCTGGCAGTGTAGCCTTCACTACACTTGCTGTTAGCTGTATAAATGTAACAGTGACATTTTTTGGTGGCTATTAATCTAAAGTGAAAGCATGTGGATGGGGTGGGGAGGTAAACCTTATTCCTTCAAGCCTTATTCTGCCACTCTTACAATCCATTGTTTGTGGAATCATAGAGTGGTTACAGTCTTCCCGATCCCCATCTTAGTCCAAGGAGTTTTTTACTTCAAAAAGTTGCTAGTCCAAACCTTTTCCATTTGGTCTGAAAAGGGGGCAAGGACCTTTATCCTTCCTCTTTTGTAAAAGTCTTGCCACAGAAGACAGTTTTAAGATTTCACTGCCCAGAGAAAGATATTGTTTTCTACCCTACCCTCCTAACATCTGGGTGAAGAGATAAACTCAGTCTGGTTGCTTAGTTTCATGACCCCAGTGCAGCAATGTTAAGCTTGGTTGCCAAAGCAGCAGTTCAGAATCAAAAACATGTAAATCATTAGCTAGCATCGATAAATTATATATTACTGCAATGACTACAAAGCTGTGCCTCGTCTCACAGTCTCTTTGCGAAGCTGCAGTTTAAAAGTAAGGCTACAGCTTAAAATAATTTGGTCTTGACATCATGAATGTACAATTTTGAGGCCTTTATATCATCATTTTAATGACAGATCAAGCTGTTCAATGGGATATTTAAACTCTGACTTCTAATATGCATGGGCATGATCCACATACATCCAACATCCTCATGCAGTTCTCTGGAGGTAAGCAAACTGAGACACCCCAACACTGCAGTTTGGGCTATGAAGGCTATTGAACAGGTAATAGCAGCTCAGAGTTATTAATTAGCATGCCTAGACATGACACAATTACTAATCTGAGTGGATAATTTCTTCTTTGGCAAAACAGTGGTAACCAGGGCACCATGAGAAGGGAAGGGGTAAGTTGTCTGAGGGCAGAAATAGTCACAAGTTTGCATACATTTTAACATTTTAGCTGAACATTTTTAATTACTTTTTTATGCCAGAATCAAAACAGAAAACCTGTGGTTTCAAATCCCAAACGTCAAAGAACTTAGTTGAGTAGTGTTGTTCAAAACCCCCCTTCTCCCCCTCCTTACTTCTGTAGATCTGTGCGAGGCACTGAGGATTCCCACAAGGATATCAAATGCTCAGAGGGTACCATGTTTCTGCTCAGCAAATGTGTAGGTAATGAGGATGAACCCACTGTGTGGTCCTGCAGGAGCTTATTCTTTTCCTGAGCACTGACTAGGAGATCAGAAAAACTGCCCTTTATATCTGGTTGTAAATTCAAACATGATTCAAAGAATTCAAATAGTGAATTTTTAGAAGGTAGAATTACAAGTAAAAATTCCTGCTGTACACAGACAAAAGTATTTTTAATAGTTCTCACATCTGTCATAAATTTGTTGTCATTCATCTCAGTGAAGTTCTGCTGATTAATATTGAATGACGATCTGATCCTCTTCTTTTGTTCTGCCTCTTGGTAAGGGACTCCCTGTGGAGGCACACTCGCTTGCCCAAGAAACCTTTGTGTGGTTGCAGACAGGTGATGATCGCACTGCAATCATCCTCTAAATGGTGGGAGTTGCTAGGTAAGATACCAGGAGAAAGGGCAGATTCGGGATGTGCAGATCTAGGAATGAGAGCCTTGTCCTTGCAGCACAGGATTGCTGTTCTCAGGTAGCAGACCATAATCTTCATGTTGAATCTGCAAGGCAGCATGTCTGTGGTTTATCAGCCTTCCTTTGTCTGAGCTTTTCTTGATGTGCCTGTAGATTGGTTTCACCTGGTCTAGTGTGTCATATCTGAGGCCCTGCCATAGTTGGTCAGTGGTTGTGCTCGTCTATGTGGCATGGGAAAATATTGTGTTGTTTCGTTGTTGGGAACTGAACCTTCCCTTGGTAAGAAGAACAATAGGTTAGGACATGAACTGAACCTTGGAAAGAGAAACAATAGATTAAGTGGTTGGAACTTGACTTCTGGAAGAGAAACAACAGAGCCATCGTTGGCACGGAGTTGGTATCACAAGCAATTGTGGTCTCAGTTCACGCGCTGGCCACGCATGAGCCGATGTCGCAGTTGGAAAATTCCACTCCTATGAGGGGGATATAAGAAGTCGTTCTGGGTTGGATGGGTGAGGAGGATGACCACTTTGATGCAGGGCACGCCCTGAAGGTGCATTGTCTGCCTGCCCCTCCCACTGAGCACCGTGCTCCATCTCCTTCTCCTGCTCAGCGGCTTTTCAGAAATCCAGGGGTCGGTGTGAATTAATTGCTGTCGGGAGTAATAGAATAAAGTTGCTTTGCTTGTACTCTTTGTGTCTCAGTGTTTGTGATTTTGAGAATCCTCATGAACCTAGAACATCTAGCTATGAAGCAGTTTCTCTAATTGACCCGGTGTCTGTGGTTAATTTGTTTTGCTTTTGCTTTTTGTGTGATACAACCATATCTCCGTATAGATACTGTAACAGGCAGTTATTCTATATGTAGAATGAGACATCTGCAGCTCTAATACAGTGATATAGTGTAGAAATACAGCCCTGGAATGATAGCATGGGCCTTGAGAAGTGGAAAAATGGAACACAGCAAAGAGGGATGATAAGAGATAGGGCAGTGCCCTATCATTGGAGACCCCACAGCTATAAACAGTTCTACGCTTCTCCGATAAAGAAGAGCAGACCTGGACAAAACTTGTTGCAAGGGTAACAAAAAACATAAATAAATAGAATATTCTTGTGGTGGAAGGTATGCCTGAGGTGCAGGGAGCTTCTCACAGCACTCTGGACGTTATCAGTGGAGAGCTACCCTGGAAATGACAGGACTGAGAGGTGGTACAGACCTAGACGAAAAATCTCAATATCTCAAGGTCATTTCACACTTTACTGTGAAGATACGGAACAGATAAGGGTATACTAACAATAGCATTGGCATAACACAGTGGAATATGGCATAGTATTTATGTTTCTGCCACTGGGAGAATGCAGTTGAGAAGAGTAAAAATTGAGAAAAATGCACTTAGTAATTCACACTTATTCTGTGTGAGCTAAGTGTATGCAGAGGCTTACAGGCTATAATATGTTAGTTTCTCATGTGATTCGACAGACTGTTTATAAAATGCTCTGCAAACATCTTCTGTTATCAGTCCTTCAACATCTGTTTCAGAGACATTTCTGTAAATGAATATTCTATTATTGCTCTTTCTGATTTCCCTCAGTGAAGGGGGAAGGTGATGAAGTGTGTTTTATCTCTGACATCTCTGACAAGAGATTTACTCTGCCCATTTGAAAATGCCCAGTACGCATGAGCTACTGCTGCTGGCTGGTTTGTTAGTCTGCCTGATTTACAACAGACCAACTGTACCACAGTAACAAATGTGTGTTGTCCCTTTCAAGACTCATTCTATCATCTTGTTGATAAACAGTCTCCTTGGATTGGACCATCATCCAGAAATAGGAATGATATGTACAACAAATCTCAGATCCTGATTTCTCATGTGCTTGCATTTTGTGTTGCTCTAAGGGTGTCCCCTCAGAGTAGTATTATCCTTAAATGGATGTCGGGGAAAAGCTGGCATGTAGTTAATTTGGGTAGGTTGTTTTCTTTTCACAGATATATTATTGTCATGTCTGCTTAGTGCAGCAACCTGTATTTGTTTCAAACAAGCAGACAAACTTCATTCTTGTGCTTGGCTCAGTGCAAGGTATTGTAATAGTATTGTAATTCAGGGAGTTCTTCCACACATTAAGTGGTGCTGTGCTTTTTCATCACCTTGTTGTGGTCATGGCACTGCACCAACAACCAGACGTGCCTCTTACATCTGTATTTTTGAGGCTGACAGAAAATGGCAGGAGCTAGAAACACAGAAGGAGATTTTTCATCGCAGCCAGTGTTATGATTGAAGCCTTATTTTCTGCAAATTTCTACCCCGCAAAACCAGTTCCCTTTCATTACAATAACTCCAGATCCTCCATATTCTCTCTCAAAATTTCACTTTTTTTACACTTCGTGAAGGTAATGACACTCTAATGCCAAATATTAATACATTTAATGATCTCTGAGAATCTGGTGAGCACATGGAAGATGGCAACGAGGGGCCGTGCTAGAACTGCTTCTGCTCAAGCCCATTGAAAGAACCTGCAGCTTGTGAAAGTTTTTGAAGGGTGCTCATTTTGCAGAATGGTAGGCACCAATGAATGTGTTCCTAAAAGGAGAAGGTTTAATGAAATGTCTCAAATAAAGCCAAGTTCCATTTTCGTAGCTTGACGTTCTTACTCAAATCAGCTCATGTGGAAACTTGAAAGCTTTACAGCAAAGTCATGAGTAAGCCTAAATTGATAACATTTTTACTGTGCATTTTCTACAGTAGCTGACATTGATTTGATATTATGGTTCTATTTTAGTTCTTTGTCAAATGAATGCTTTAACTCATTTTTCTCATCCCCATACTAATACACTGTCCCTATCTGTAATCTGTAGAGGCAGCAGAGAGATACTACATACAATTTTAGAAATGAACCCATCAAATTATTATGCAATTCTCATGCATCATAAGAATATGGTGTGATGTGATTAAATGTGTCTTCTGCACCAGATTTATGGGATTACATTCTTGCTATGTTTCTCTTTCTGTGTCTTTTGTACTCTCTCAATCGTTTATAAATACTTAGGTATAGGTACATAGATGTCAACTGCCCTTTGTTACCATGGGCCTTAGGACTGGAGTAATTACAAAAATCAGTATATTTCAGAGTACACTGTGGACTCTGGAGTTGTATTTAGTATTAGTGTTATAAGTTTCAAGATGATATATTCCTCTCCTCATAGAGATGGGGAAGGGAGGCAATTTAAAACAGGTCTTTGTTCCCAAATAAAGGGACAGCATCACAGCATAGCTGCAACTAAGTCCAGACTGCAGAGATCAGGAGGGGAAAGTCTGGAGCAAGGTTGTCTTCTCTTTGGTGGATAATGATCAGGATGGAAAATACTAAAACAAACTGGACATACAAAGGGCCCTGATGGGATGCACCCATGAATACTGAGGGAGCTGACTGATGTGTGCTTTCAGCTTGTTATGTTAAGGTGCGTTGAAAGAGGAATCACCTTACTTGAATATGGAAACTCACTGCAGTTTGGAAACTGATTATTGGCGCATCAGATCTCCCTGCCTTGGGGTCAGCAACATCCATCAGAGGCGTAGGGCAGGTGCCTGGGGAAGGTATCAATGTGATCCAGGAAATTTCTCTTGTTGCTATATCACATCAGAGACCTTTGGTTCTCCAGCTTCCTCTCATTTTTCAGTCTTGTCATTTGCAATCTACAGAAATGGTGCTAGTGTTATCTTGGTAAAGTAGCCATGGTTTGCATATCTTTGCAACTGTAGTGACTGGAATGACTGGAATTGTTTATTTTCTCACTCCCCTCCCTACCACGCCGCCTCCGAATACTATGGTAAAGGATTAACAGTTTTCCTAAATACATATAATAAATTATGACTGATGCATTTTTTTAGCTTATGTGATAATATAACTCCTTGTGGCTTCCCAAAAGAGGGAGCACAATTCATCTCCTACAAAAATTCTTAACAGTAAACTTTCAGTAGGGATGAATTTTTCCCCAGATGCCTGCTTTTTAAATTCTCTTTTTTTTTCCTCCCACCCTCATTCACCCAAATACTTGCTCTTACATGTTGCATTTTCACTAGCGTGACAGAAGGCTAAAATTCTTTAATTGGCTACTTATATTTTTTGGTGAAAGCAGATGAACCTTATCACACATTTTACTCATAAAATAAGTAGTGCTATTTGTTTCTTTTTGATATAGGTAGGCAGGGTTGGTAAGGGTGAAAAGGTTCAGGTAAGGGATATATTCATTCTTTCAAATCTAAAGACAAAATTCCATAAAATGGAAAACTTATAAGCATCTATCAAATTCCTGTTGCAAGAGCGAAGGGCTGCAATAGTTAAGATTTTTTTAGTTAATAGTTAAGATTTTTTTTTCTAGGGAATATTTTTGCAAAAGCCTATCAATTAAGCATGATGAGAAATAAAGCTTTAAAGTGCCATCTTGGAATTGAATGGGACTGAAGCAACAGAGTTGACTCTCATCACTAACAATCCATTTCTAATTAAAAAACTCATCCTGCTCTCTTCTGTGTCTCTTCATTACAAACGAAGAATGCATCTCCCTGTCTGAAAAACAGAACTCCATGAAGATCTGCCTCCTCATCTTGAATCTACAACACACTTTTATTTTGTAGTACATGATTTTTGTGCCCTTAAGCAAAATAGAACAAAGGGTGATTGTACAATGAAATTTTCCTCCTGATTTATTGAAAGAACAGCAAGGCACTACTATGGTACTATTACTGCTTTTAAAAAAAGACGTTGAAATTGGTTTCCAGCTCTTCATTCTGTTGCCTCTGTGTTGCCTCCTCTAGAGGGCAATTCAACACAAGCTATACATTTATGAGATATTTAGGCTGGTAAGTGCTCTGTCACTGATAACAGAGGTTGAAGAATTTATTTCCATTTAAAAGGCCTGAACAAGCTAAAACTGGTTTGTGTGGCTGCCTGTCCATAAAAGATTTGTAGGGGGCTGCTTAGACTGCTACAGTGCAGAAGGGTTTCTGTGCTCCCAGGGTCACATTGGCCTTTTTCTGTAGAAGGTCAAACACAGGTTTCTGAAAGCCCTCATTTTCCTGAAAAGAGTCTCTTCAGCACATGCTTGGGGACATCATCTGCCTTTTTTTTTTTTTTTCTGTGTTGTTTTTTTTTTCGCCTTATACTTGAAAGATAAAAGAAATGCATTACCATGAACAAGTCATTTATGTTTGTGCTGCTGCTGCTCAGCTACCTGCATGAGGGCCTTAAAGGCATCCTGAGCTCATGGCTGGGCCACTGGGTGGGTGCTTAGGATGCTCAGGGACTCCTTGTCTAGGCTTCCATCTGCCTGCCCTTTGGAAGCTTTGTCATCTCTGCAAAAAGAGGACAACAAACAGCTACATCTGATTGAAATGATGTTTCACAGGGCTCACCAGGTTCCCTGTAAGAGAAGTGTGAGAAGAGACCACTGTCATTGGCCCTACAACAGCAATTGGCAGAGGAAGCCAATCCTCTTAATAGAAGAAAATCCATAAATATCAGACAAGTTAATGACACTGCTCTCAGAAACAATTCACAGAAGTATTAATAACACTGTAGTGTCACTGTGTTAACTGGGTTCAGCCCTGTTAAATTTTTTCTCATCTCTTTAACCATATCTGGTTTGTATTTCCATACTTCCAACCTAAAGTGCCTTCTTTGCTAAAGGGTAATATAGTTTTCTTATCAGATAAAAAATGTAAAAATAATGTAAGTAAATAAATTTATAGCAATATACTTAACCAGAGCTCAGATTTTGCAGAAATAAGGAGTCTTGCTCAGTCTTTTTTTATAAAAGGAAAAGAATTATGTTCATTAGAGGATGCTCCTATAGTGGTGTGATTAATATTTTAGAAATTTTGGTACACCATGCTTGAGAAGGCAGCTAAATGCACTGTCCTTCCCTGTAAAATCACAGGTAGGACTTTTCAAAGCTCAAGTTAAATGCTTGTCTCTTCTGTAACTCCAATCACAAAGCAACATGGGAAAACCAAAATGGAAGAGTTCCTGTGGTCTCAACATGGGGAGTCAAAAGATTTGTGAAACCAGGTGGTGGCCAGCAAATAGAGATTGGAGTACTGTGAAGTGCATTTTGACTCAGCTAGTAGAAGCTGAAGAAATGTACAGCCCCTAATATTGACAAACAGATTTGGCAGCAAGGAAAATGTCTTGCAACAAGCTGATTCATGTTATTAAACAGTTTACAAGATTATCTAGAGCATTTAAATCATGTATTTGAATCTCTCATCACAGATCAGGCCGCCCTGAATATTTGATGGGGAACCAGCTTCCCTCGTGCGATGTTGCTCAGCAATCCCTCTCTTGGAGCCTTTCACATAAGAAGGGGAGGAAGAGTTGCTGGTGTATCCTTGGAGATGTTCAAAAGCTGCCTGGCCATGGCCCTGAGCAAGTGGTTGTAGGTGGCTCTGCTTTAGAAAGGGATTGAATAAGATGACATCTAGATGTGCCTGCCAACCTCAACAGCTCTGTGATTCTGTGTCTGGCCACCAAAGGTTTCTCTGGAATGACACAGCTGTGAGTAAGAACCTGTTGCTTGATCTTGTTTTCTGTCACCAAGGAACTGGTAAACTGGATGTACATGTGTGTGGAGCAGAGCATTATGGTTTTAATGATCATTTCCTTGCTGACTTGGGCATCAGCGTGGGTATCCTACCACATATCTGTTTCCACCTGTGAGAAGTGGCACTGCTACCTGCCCTTTCTACCCACTTCCTTACTTTCTTTTTCTTATGATGTGAGGGTCATGAGTCTGAAAGAAGTTGGGAGAGCATCTTGAACTCTTCCCTATTAGTTTTCTGGAGGGGGGTGATTGCTATCCAAGCATCAGTGCACAGAATACAGATGTATTTCATGGTGAAGTAGATCTCTAGAAGAGAAGATTTCCAACAAAAAGAAAGCAATGAAGACTACATAACAAGTCTTTGAGTAGTCAGATCCCTGACATTTTAAAAGGTGTCTTAAAAGATGTAAGTGCTCATGGGAAAGTGAGCAGTCTGAAAAATCTTGGTGTTAGGAAGCATGTGACGAACTTTGAAGGTGGATTGGGAGGGAAAACCCCAGGCAAGAGGCTTTTCCTTTTACCTCTAGTCCTGGAGGGGAGCAGTGCTCTCTCCCTTCCCCCTACCCATGTGGAGCCCCACGGCCCCCAGAGAGATCACAGGACACCAGCATCAAGCAGGGAGAGCAGGCAGAGAGAGCTTTATTGTTCTGGTAACTGTTTAAATAGCTCTTGGGGGGATTGCAGTGTAACCAGTGGGAGTCCAGGAGGTCTTACAAACCAACCAGTGAAAACAAAGGGTTAACAACCAATAGGTAAGCTTTCAGCTATCTCTTAGACATTCCAATGGTATAGATAAGACTGAGGAACGTTCAGAAGGGGAAAGGTTTACACGAAGAGTTACAACACCATTTTGGAAGCATGTTCACTTTAACAACATTAAAACTTCTGCATTCTTTTATATACTGCAACAGAAGCAAGACAGAAAAATGTCAAAATTGCAGGTTACACAGCTGAAGGGTATGTATACTCAAAAAAAGAGGGGATTGTAATTAATCTAGATGCACCATTAGTTATATAAATCACACATTTATTCCAAGTACTCATTAACTGACATGACCTGGTAATATTGAGAGATAGACACAACTTTCCCAGCAGTGCAGTATTGAAAACTTCAATATTGAACTTTGCTGTTCTATTAGACAGGGGCTGAACAGCCATAGCCCCAAATGGTAAGAGGATGGGGGTGAGGATATATTTGAAAAGATGGGCTTCTTAAATCTGAGTGGCCAGCAACAATGGGACAGTGATTGGTACCTTTGGGAGAGGTCTGCCCTCCACCTGTGTAGAGATGCTGCCACCACCACTACCGTACACACTCAAACCCAAGAATATAGGACAGCTAAAGTTGACTCTGGTGTGGGCAAAAGGGCACAAGGACCTGCCTGCTTCATTGTCTAAGTATAACTGCCATAGACTCCTACCTATTTTGCTTGTGCCCAGAATAAATCCCAGTAATAGTAATGCTAATCAGTAATTGGTCAAGAGGCCTGCTGGCAAAAGCTGTAAAATACAGTTGGGGAAAATAAGAGAAAAGGCAAAGTGCGTTGCTTAAAACAGAGAAACTTAATGTCAGAGTCTGAGGAGTTCCTGGTGTTAGCATATTAAGCTTGGTTCACTGGAAGGCCGATGCTCAGCATGACTGCTGAGTTGACTACATGGGCCTGCATAGCATAAATGAACATCTGTTATATGATATTATAGGCTAGACTAAAATGGAAACCTTTATTTAGATATTAGGTCAAGAACCAGCTTTTCAGACACTAATTTTGTTCACTTTTATATTTCCTTTGAATCCATTATGTAGTCTGTGAGGAAAATAATCTTTCAGAAAGGCTTTCACGTTGGTATGCATTGGAGAGTGATGCCTTTCAGAGATTTACTGAATTACTAGTGCAGGTCATATGGGATCTTTAAACTCAGGAGTGTTGGAACCGGAATCCGTCTGTCACAGAGGTCTCTTACTACAGCATGGGTTTCTGTGAGGTGGCTCCAACACCAGCAGACTGGAGCTCATCAGGCAGAGGATGTGGTGGAGGTGAAGAAACAATGTAGTGTCTTGAGCTAACCTTCAATTTTTTGAGCTGTATTAGAGATCTCCTGTGCGATTAAGATAAACAGGGATTTGTTTAATTTATAACAGCCACGTTAATCTGCATAAATCTATCCTCATCAGGGCTGCTAGGGCTCCTTTTGGTTACTCTGGTTCTTGTAGCTGCTATATGGGGGATCAAGTCAAGATTTCTTTAATTTGAGGGACCTCCATGACAAGGCAGTGTTATTTGGGACTTTTTTTTTCATTGTCTCTGAAAGTCTACTTTTAGAATGCATTGGAATGATGCAAGGATGGTCTTTAGAAGTCCCCACTGACCATGCAGTCAGTAACTGTCAGAGGTAAAGAGGAATCAACCAAACTAACTGTTAAATTGGCACTTTGAAACAGTGATGGCTTTAAAACCCAGGCTGAGCAGCATGAATTATGGAGATGGTTTGTAACTTTGATCTCTTTGGATTTTAATTAAATGCCTCGTACCAGGAATAACCAGTTTACAGGAACTGTTGTATTAAAATCAAACTACCAAGCTGTGTAATTTGCTGTATTAGATTGGGTGGCTGATCTGACTTTGACACTGTTAAACACTTGAGGCTGTAGAAGGAGACAGACCTTCTATAATGCTGATTGAATATAGTTCTTTATTTTGGAAATTATGATTTTTTCCTTGGTCTTCAGAACCAACTGTCTTATACACTTGAAAGAAGAAGCTGGATTATTTCCCTCTATTTAAATTCCTGTCATATTACCCAACACCTCTTGAGGACAGTAGAAATCTGTCTATTGATGTCAGAGGTTATTCAGTCAGTTCATAACTGAAACCGTTAGTACTTCACATACAGAGCTCAGACTTGGCAGTACTTATGTACATGACTAACTTTCTCCAGGAGCTGTGCTATATAAAGTACCTGGGAGCTCCTAAGTACTGTAATTCCTTAAAAATCCAGCCAGGGTAAATTCCTGCAGAAAGGTATGGAAAAAAATATACTGTTCTGCCCATCCTCAAAGGATCCAATTGAATCCAGCCTCTACATTTTCATGGAGAACTACACCAGATAAATTCAACTTGGTAACAGAAGTAAACATGGTAATTCAGTTTGATTTGAAATGGAATCCATTAATGACTGGTTAGTAATGTGGTAAATGACATAACAAACACAATCTAGCATTTCAGATGTATTGAACAAGTGTGGGAAAATAGTGAAACAGGCAAGCTAATAAACAGCCTCCTGGCATTTTGTTATGCTCTCATGTTTTAGGAAGAATGGCTGAGTGTCTTAATTTAACAAGATAAAAAATACTTGCTAAGGAGGGCAGGATGAGAGAAAAAACCAAACTCCTACCTCTGAGTTATAACTTTGAAATTAAGAGGCCTCAGTCAAAAAGGTGTGGAAAAGAAAATAACAGCTCTTTACTAGTATACAGAAAGAGATTTTCACATGTGGATTAGCTGAAATTTTTAGCAAGTTGTGAGTTTAGATCTCAGAATCACAGAACATTTAGACTTGGAAGGGACCCACAAGGATCATCGAGTCCGACTCTTAAATGAATGGCCCATACAGGGATCAAACCCACAACCTTGATGTTATTAACGCCGTGCTCCAATCAGCTGGGCTAATCTCAGAGTCACAAGCCCAGCAGACTTTCTGATTTATAAAACAAGTTTAATTCCAAAGAGGAGAACTTCATTATATTTGTTAAAAATTGTGGTGTTATTCAGATTTATGACTATAAATATGAATATATTCAACCACACTTCCCTCCCTATCGCATAGTTTCAGTTATGGAATGAGAACTGGGATACTGAACATTTAAAAGTTAATATGATCCTTTCACTGTCAGATTTCAACTTACTGCCTGAGAAAAAAATCATGGAGAGAGTAAGGAAGAAGGGTCGGGGCTCTGCATAGTACAGAATCTCTGTAGAAACTTATGCTGTCGTTTGAAATAACATGATTCTCGTATGTGAAATCTTCAAACAGACTTTTGTTCATACTCAGAATGCTTACGAGCACCAATTGTTGAAGGCAAAATATTGTTGACACTGATTAATCTTCAATATTTACCTTGTTTTTTGGGGTTTTTTTTTGAGTAGATACATCTATCAATAACTAGATGATAAGGTCTTAAACTTCCTCAGGGCAATTCCCTACTTTGGTTTAGTAGTTTTTCAGTGTCCATGATACATAGACATAAAGGGTGTGAAATAAAAAGTCATCTGGAAATGAAGGGATATTGTGACTTTTTCTTACCAGTATTTGTATTTCAGGAGCTGATAAAGCTTGCAATTGCATAAAACCAATTTTGTTTACAGGCACTGCTCACATGTGTTTTCCCAAGGTGAAAAAACCCTCCGCCTCAGACAGATATTAACTGGGACAGACGAGAGGAAAGAAAAAGAAGTTTTGGAGAGGTGGTACAGAAGTTTTGCAGGGACTAGTAGGCTCAGTATTGCTTCTGAGGGGGTCACATTCCCCATCTTATCATCTCCAGCTCTGACAGGTAGTGTAAATCACAGCATCTGCAATATTCTGCTTCTCCCTACTCTCACCAAGAATCATTGTGGGTGCATGAGCAAGTAATCTACCCCTGTGACAGCATCAGGCATGCAGTGAATGCTCTGTTTTAGGATAATTTGTAGAAGTTGTCTCTGGTGATGTTTGCAATCAGATCTCCTCACCTGGTTCCTTTCACAGATGGGCCATGTCTGGAGAGTCAGGGGGTCATCCTGATTTACCTTCTTGCAGGGGGAGCAGCTCCATCAATGCAACCAGTGTCATGAAATGCACAAAGAGCTGTTTCTGGTGTGGAAAAAGAGGAGTACCTTGAGCTGTGGGTGAATGAGAGGGCTGTGCTGAACTGAGAGTGCAGCCTGGGGCACTGGATGCTTCTGTATTTGAGATCACTAAGCAGATTAGCTTCAGTGATGTTCCTCAACAAATCTGAAAGTCCAAAGCTGTGCAGATTTTTAAGGTGTTCGGTGCTGAGTTTGCTATAATAAACTTATGCTGTGATTGTATCAATAAACAGAAATGCTAAGGTCTATTCTCTATCCCTGAGGGGGAAATATGGGCACATAAATGCTATAAAGCTCTCTTAGCCACCAGCACACACACAGGGTGGCCACATTCAAGATGCAGATGCCTAGTGGTGGACACCCATTCTGTGCTAGTTTCTGAGCTGTGTCTGAACTGTGTTTGTGAATTAGCCTAGGCCAAAAGCATGTTAGCAACCCTTCAAAATTTTAGCAGTACAGGCAACCCTCTCTAGGGCTCTGGAATCACTTAATGAGTGAAAATACTCAGAGAGGTGCATGTAGGCACAGCTTAAGGGCCTGGGAAGGGGATGCTGCAGAGTAAGTCAGGCCAGGCTCTTTTTTCTTGGTCCAGATCAGGACTGTTTGTTACTCATTTTCCAGAGAGGATTAAGGATTATAATAGAGAAGATCTAAGTGTGTTTTGAAAGAGATGCTATAAAGAAAACTTCAGGTCAGCAAGAACTAAGAAGAAAGAAATCTGAGAGGAGTAATGATGTGTGAATGGGGACGTGTATGACTTAAAGGATATGGATGCTCTGGGAAAAAAAAAAAAAAGAATAAATCACACCAGATAAAATATCTGTCTGTCAGAGCTTCTTTACTGATTGTTCTCCAAAGTCAGACAAAATGCAAAGTGTTCCACTGCTTCAAGCCACAAGGACATTGCACATCTTTGTTTTGTTCCAATCACACAAAGGAAAAAAAAATGCAAATATATTACTAAAAGCCTGGCAGACACTCTGGTCCTGAAGCTTCTCCATTGTATTCAGGTGCACCTTGGTGGGAGTTACATGGCACATTGGTTTTCCCAAAACTCAGGGTTGATCTATTTTACATGTAATGTTGCTTTTTTTCCACATCAATTTGCTATGAAGTATTAATCTTCTTTATCAATCTTATTAATCAGCACTCAGACTACTCTAAAGGTGCACCATAGATTTGAGTTTAATGTCAAACATGTAACAAAATAAATAGCTAGCCAAAGCCTTGTCTATCTGAATGCAAATGTTGCATGAGCTTAACAGTATGAATTTCCTCTTGATTGTCAGTGGAAGGCACTGTGAGTTTCACCATGTGTCAGTTTGCAAATGTTGTTGTGCTAAATGAAACTGGACTTTTTTTTTTTTTTTAGGACCGTAGCTAGAATTCAGAATTGCAGAGCTCATATTCTCTAACAATAGGCTTGTATTCTTAGAAATAAAAGTAGGTTAATTTTAAGTCTGACTCAAAAAAAGTGCCCAGACTTCTACACAGCAGACAATCCGTGCAACACCTTTGCAAACTTCTTTGCTTTTGCTATGTTTGCAGTCTTCAGCAGACTCCTACTAGGTTTTATGAGACAGCTCCCTTTGGAATTAGCTATTGTGGCACGTGCCTGGCTTCAGTATGCCAGTCTATTCTTCCACAGACAGGGAAACACCTCCTGTCAGTGTGTATCCTGCAGCTCTTCTAGGGGTCATTGCTTCAGGTGCCTGGATCACAGATACTTTGAAATTTTTTTGCAGTGGGTGGGGGGAAAAACATCACTGTATTGATGTCCTTGAAGAGAAACTACTGACATATTTTTATGTGAGTCACTCTGGCACTTATGTGAAGCAATATGATTCCACTGAATTTAAATGAGTTTAATTAATAGCAATTTAATGGATAGCATTTGAAGAGTGATATACTCCATAAATGCTTGTAGCATTTTAACAGGGTTATACTCCATAAATGCTTTATTTTTTATTTAATTATTTTCTAACTTGTAAAATACCAGAATTCTAGGACTTAGAGTTAAAAATTGCCAGCTCAGTGTGCATGTGCTCTATTGTATATGTGACATCCATGATTTACCCAAGATAATACAGTACTACATTTGCATGCACACATGGCCTATTATTCCTATAATTGTTTTATCACTTAATTAAGTAATGTCAGCTTTTCTCAGATCTCTAATAAATTGATACATCCTTTCTGAAGTACCATGACTGATGCCTGTGTCCAGATCTATTTGCATATTTAAAACCAAGATCTTTCTGGTCCAATGTGACTATTAACACAACATATCTATTTATCATATTAACTGACAATTTCTTGATTTTTCTGCTGCAAAGCCAGAAATCAAATCTGAAAATGTCAATTCAATAATTTATTGCTATTCATTGAAGCACGCTGGTATGTGCTTTGCTTAAAGCAGGACTAATTCTGGGGGTAGCATAACCTGAAGCTGATTCCACCTGTAAGCTGAGCGATGATGTTAGCTGCACTTTTATATGTTCACATTTCAGTATATTTTTCCATACAAAATTACCTTTGGCCTCAGCTCAAGGAATGAGATAGACAAGTAAAATGCTTAAGTATTCTGTTGAGTTAGTGCCTAAAAAGCACAGCCACTGCTAACGTAACACTATTGACCTCAGTAGGACAACAGCGTTACACAGGTCCAAATGAGCCAAAATATATGAGCTACTTTGAGTATTCCTTGGATAGAGAGGGGAAAGATGCCAGTTTTCAATATCCTGTCGTATGTGCTGTCACTTTCAAATACTCTATCATTGCCTAATATAAATAGCACCTGCAGTTTTGTTCTCTGAAACATGAATGCAGAATGCAAACTGATGAAAGAGCCTGACTTTTTGGAAAGATGACATGTTAAAAGGAAGTGGGAGTGCGAGAACAAATATCCTCAAAACAATACGTGGTGGATCGCATGGCTTTTCATCTTCCTTGAACTGAATGCCTAGCACCTGAGAGGATGGATGTGCCCCAGTAAACAGCTGGTTTAAACCTTCAGATCCTGACTGCGGCTAAAGGTGTTTTGTGCCACTAGGAAAATGCCACTGTGCAGAGCAATCCCTTCCCATGCTGCCAGGAGCTGATCGAGGGGGACAGGCCTGTTAGCAGCAATGCAGACACCTGAATAGCATGAAGTGTTGGGGGGAGCTGTGTAAATTGGGATTACTGTAACTTCAGGTCAGGGCTGGAACATAAAGTGCTAAATATAATTGTAGCACCATTAGATGAAGTGTCTGGAAGCACCATCAGTTAGCCAGGGTGCCCAGACCCTGACCTTCATCACTGTACAGCACTACCTTTAGTTGAGTACTTTTGGACAGTTTAGGTCAATGTGTCTTTGACAATAACACCGTGGGGGAGAGGGGAGGAGGGAATAATTCTGCAAGCAGCAGCTGATGACTTGTCTTTGGAAAACTCCAGTGCCTTTATACTCTGAGGTAAAGGCATCACATCTGCTAAAGAGTACCCTTTACTCAGGTGTGAACTTTGCATTTTCCCATTACTATGTGTCCAAATTTGATTAAGTTTTTACCATTTGCTCCTGCTCATTAAATGTTAATCACATCTTGGACTTTCATAAATCTCTGCAGTTTCCATGTACACTAAGCAGCACAGCTGCCTTGCCTCTTTCACCTCCTAGCCCCCCAGACAGTGATGGGAAACAGGAAGAGGGCTGCCTTCCACATCCCCAGGTGCTTTTTTCTGCAATATGCATGGAGAAACTACCTTATTTGAATCCAGAGCCAGCACTCTGGCTTGGCTTTAGGAAAGGGGAGACAAAGAGGTTAGCAAGGATAACTTCAGGGAAAGAAAATCTATAACTGGGATTTGAAGAAGAGAGGAGAGAGAGGAATCAGGGACCAGTAATGAAAAACAGTGAAAAGAAAAAGGGAAAAGAGATGGATCTTAAGAGGAACTACAGTGTGGAGAGGAGGACTTCATGCTAGACGGGAACAGCAGATCTCTGAGGGTATTGAAACTTGGGAAAAGATTCAGTGGGAAATAATGTTACCTAATTTAATTATCTCCATGTAAATGTTTACATAGGTAACAGATTTTTAAGGCCTCATTATAGTCAACAGCACCTTCACAGCAGCTCAGCTCATCCTAAAATTGACATGTAGGGCTTAACTACCTTGCTGCAAATGATCTACTGCTATTTGAGATGCTGCAGTCTATCTCACGTAGCCCATAGTAAGACAAGAATCTACTATGAACCCCATGAATAACATATGAAGTTGTATGGCATCTTAAAAATTTTTAGACACCTTGGTTTGAGCAAACAGAGTCCTAGTCAAGATCATTTAGGGAGATTTTGAACAGCACAGGCCACAGCAGAGATCCCTGTGGTGCTTTTTTTAGAATCTCTCTCGCTATGAAAATTGCTCATTTCAACCACATTCTTTCTCTTTAACCAGTTCTTCATTTACGTGGTGGCGTTTCCTCTTATCCAATAGCAATTTTGTTCACTTGAATGTTACTGGGGGGAAACTTTTTTGCTAATTATTAAATCATTTTCCATGCATCTCTCTGAACGTTGCCAACATTGCTCATTTTCAGAAGCATTCATCTGTCTCTCACTGCCTTGTTAGTGTTTTTTCAGTTCTCAGTTTCAGATGCCTTATATTCATAGGCCTTAGAATGATCCTCATAAATCTTTGGAGCTGTTGGGAGCCAGAAGGATTTCTCTCTTCATCAAGCTATTAATAGTATTGAAGGACATACACTGTCCATCTTGCTGATATTTATGCCTATTAACTGCTAGGATCACTTACATTGGTCTTTTCATCAGTATACAAACATGTAATTGGATTTACTTTCGCTGAAGTCTCAGATCTGGTGTTGGTTTCTCAGTTCCAAATTTGCTACCCCTCTTACAATATTTGATGCAGCCTGTTTCCATTTGCCATATTCCAAAGATTAATATCTAATGATATCAATCAGTCACTGAGACTGACTCATTTCCTATAGCCATATTCAGAAGTAAGGAATTGTGAATGCCTGTTCTCTGGTTTAATTTGACTAAGATTAGATTTCACACACACACCCCATTTTCATATCCTCTTTTTAAAAACTCATATGTGTAGTTAAACCACCCTAACTGGTTTAATATGGATTTCAAATATCTCAAAGACAGAGCAGCTGAGTCTGGGATAAGGTGGGTGAGGAGGAGGTTGCTGCTTCCCTGGGGAACAGTGGGACATATATGGAGAGAAGAACCCCAGAGAAGAGTCCTTCCAAGAGAAGGAACAGGAGGATGTGCAAAGGCTGGGGCTGTGACAAATGCAAGGATCCCTGGGACCAAAGAACCAAGGGCCCATTCATGATTAGGCAGTTTGGACAGGATTATTCTACTTCCAGAGAGTGGAAGTGCATTTTGCCCTGTATATGTGATCTGTACTGTACCAATTGGCTTTGAGAGCAGAGGGAAGTCCATGCCCGCCCTATTTAATACTCCAGATGTTACCTGCCTCAGTAGTGACAGAAATGCCTTAAGACAAGACGATGCCTTAATTTGGGCAGTTTTCTCAGTTTTATGCAATTCAGAAAATCCCTGAATTGACTTAAAAAAACAAACTGAAAACAGAGGCTTGTGCAAAGACATAGTGGATGAAGGAAAGACTCTTATAAGCTTTTTTACTTCTATTCAGCTTGATTTAGGACTATAGGTATTCTCTGCAGAAGATACTGAGAATTTGAGTTTAATGAAACTTGACCTTCCAAAGTTTAAAATCTTTATACTGTCTTTTGTAGAGTTATTTCAAAGATAAGCTGCAAAGCTCTGGTTAGCTTGCATTCCTGATCAAATACGCTATGCATCTATTTAAACGTCTGAGTTTCTCTCTCTATAACATTGCTTTCTGCAGAATTAGCTTATTCTGTTTGCAGCTTCTTTTTCAAGGACAGCATTTCAAGCTCTCATTTTCTTAGTCCAGATTTTAATTAATTGAGCTCTGAGTATTTCTTACACCAATCTGGGATATGCAGTTTTTCACTGCTACTGCAGATATCCGCTGTTCTGCACCATACTTGTTTTGATATGAATATGAATTGCACAGCAATTGACCTCGGGCTCTACTTAGTCCACTATCAACTGTGCAGACTGCTAGGCTTGTGTTTTGTCCTCTGCATAAACAGCAAATCACGTCACTTCTTATCTGGCTCTTTGTACAAAAACATGCTTTCCCCGGGGACCCATTTCCATTGATTCCAATGGTACTTTTCACCTTTCTGTGCTGCTTGCATGCCCTTTGTTCTCCTCATAGGTTGTACAGCGACCTCCAGTGCCTTTCAGCTTGCTCCCTGCATGTTATCTGCATGCCTTCTGTTTTCTGTGCCGTGCCATTGCTTGAAACTTTGGGAGCTCTGAAACCTTTTCTGCATAAGTCTTTTCTCCCAAACCTGCTGATTTCACTTGTTACATTGCTCTAAAGTTGCAGGGGCTGATTTGGAAGTGTGCAGTTCAGAGACCTGAAATGAAAGTACAGAGCTAAGGGTTGTACACTGGCCTTCGACGTCATCTGTGGCCTCCTGAAACTCACCTGGTCTTGCAGCCCAAAGGTGGCTGAAAACGCCAGCTTTCCAAAGTGATCCTTTGAGCTGCTCCAGTGATTGCCAATGCCACACCTCTGATGTGCATGCAGGACAGTCCTTGGTAGTGTGGAGTGTACTCCAGGGAGGTCAAAGAGGGCAGCACAACACTTCTCACTGCAGATTACTGATAGAGGGAGCCAGTGACCCTCGTATACCTGACACCAAAAGTGAGCAGCCACAAGGACCTCCGCAGTGTCATATGAAACTCCGCAAAACACCAACACTAGCAGCAAAAGCAGGTACAGAGGCAACTACCAGCCATAAGGGGAAACAGAGGAGCAATCCAGAACATCCCAGCTGGAGCTGAGCACATGTCCACTCCTCTGCTGGTTCGCAGCCACCTGGCCAGCAGTGCCGCTGTAGGTGCCAGGTCATTTGCTGCTGTTCCTTTGGCAAGCTCAAGTCCCAAACAGATGGATGCTTATGACCTAGACCATGCTGTTGCACCAAAGCTGGTTGTTGAAAGGCCATGTCATGAACCAACAAGTGCAGTGCACAGAAGGGAGCAGCAGCTGAAGGGATACTATAGCCAAATAGACTGAAGCTGCAGCTCCAGTTTTTCCATCTCTCCTTCTGTGGTTTGCAGGGTCTGCTTTCTATGATAGCAGCTGATAAATTCGTCATCATGAGTCCAACAGAAATCCTTTCTCAGCTAAAGCTTCTGAATTTTGATAAATTTGTGATCTGAGATGAGATTAACTTGCTGCAGCCATGTGTATCTGTTGTGGTGTTTTTGCTTTACTTTGAATGGAGTTATGCGAGATAACTCCAGAGCAAAATTCTATGGAAGAAATCCCATGCTTTGCTGAAACCTTGTAGATTCACTTTTATTCATTTAAAATTTGTCCTCTCAGAAGTAATTTTCCTCTAAAATTGTTAATGCATTCTGATAGCTGTTAGGAATTTAATGCTGTCATTTTCCTTGGCTTGCTGTGAGGGTTATGTGTCACTTATAATTTATACAACATGGTTCTTAAAAGATGTAAGTGCTGCTTCATTATTACAGGGAGCTTGGAGAAACAACACGGCTGAGAAAATTAGCTGTAGATAGCCTCTAGAGATTTATGCAGCTCAAGGATTTTGTGATCTCCTTTTGATGAGATTCATTAATACTGCTGAATGCTTAGTTACACCTCCAGCTCTGCCTCCCAATCCTGAATTGTGGTATCAGAGAAAAGTTGAAGTCCTCAGTGCCTAGTGTTGATGGTAAAGGTGATAAATCCCATCCTGTACAGGCCAATCCTGCTCAAAGAGTCCACTGTCCTTACAGGTTTGCAAGTGAAATGTGCTTGCAATGACAGTAGTTCAAAGATACTGTGGTGCCGTTTAGTTTATTCCAGACACTGCTTTTTCCGATGGGGCAGTACTGTTCCAAGCTAACCACATTCATACCAACAGCTGCACCTGGAGGGACTTTGGTTCTTTGGTATATAAATAAAAGTCCCTGGAGGGACTTTGGTATATAAGTATACATTACACCATCTTCCTAGAGACAGAGTGTCTCTAGGAAGATGGTGTAATGTATATTTACACCTTGTACAAGTAAAGCATGCAGTAAGTGCAGCCAGGATTTTTGCCTGCAATGATACCACCTAAAATGCAGAAGACCTCTTTAGAAAACAAAAAAATATGGATCCTTTGGTGAATAGCAAAAAAGAAAAATCAAAGTTAAGTAGAACTGGAAAATCAAACTGAAAAAAAGGAAGGAGATGGAAAGGTAATATATTTTTTAAAGGTATGGTGGCTAAATGATTAGGCATACAAAACATTTTCTATTATATCTACCCAGTTTAATGGTCTGCTACTCTGTTACTTCCAGCTACTTCCAAGAAAACTGGAATCTGCAGTTGTTGCTTTGAGCAATGAGACTCTGAATGTCTCAGAGGGACAAAACCACTTTTCTAGAGAGTGTTCACTAGTATGTGACCAACACATCTGTCCTTGAACAGGCAGCAGTCACAAGCATTGAGGCCATGCTGCTGAGAACTCAGCTGCGCTGGGCAGGGCACGTCTCCAGGATGCAGGATCATCGCCTCCCTAAGATCATGCTTTATGGGGAACTTGCCACTGGCTGCTGCAAGAGAGGAGCCCCGAAGAGGAGATACAAGGACTGCCTGAAACAATCCCTCAGCCTTGGCCATATTGATCACCACCATTGGTCTACCCTGGCCTCCAATCGGGAGGCCTGGAGACACACCATCTATAACGCTGCTGCTGCTTTCGAGAACACACGCAGGATCACTCTCGAGGAGAAAAGACAACGCAGAAAGAATCGTGTCTCGTCGATATCACCTGGGGAGTCTTCTTCTGCTGTAGGTTCTGCAACCGGACTTGTCTATCTCGCATTGGCCTTTTTAGCCATCAGCGCGCTTGTAGCGAGTGTGGGTAGAGCCCTTCTCAAATCTTCGTTCGCGAAGCCTAGCCATGATGATGATGATGATGATGATGATGATGATGTTCACTAGTGTGCTCATGCAGCTTACTCTGATTTCAGTCTTTTTTTTTTTCCTTAGTATCTGCATGCTTTCATTTTCTGAAAAACAGGTATGTGATTGCATTTTTGGGGAGTAAGTACTGGAGGCTGGGTCCTATCACAGTTATGCTGTGCAAAGACTGTTCAGGGAAAAGCACACACAGCTTATGGACATCTGCAGAACTCGCTCTGAATTCCTGGTCTCTTTTAACAGCATCCTTTCCAGTACCTGTTTAAAATGGCCTTAAATGGACAGAAATAATATTCAAAGCCTGTAATAGTACTACTGAACAATATAAACTTTCTGTTGGAACATTCATCCAAATTTCATCCTGGAGAAGAGAAGGCTCTGGTGTTACCTGATTACAGCCTTCCAGTACCTGAAGGGAGCCTACAAGAAAGATGAAGAGAGACTATTTACAAAGGCTTGTAGCAGCAGGACAAGGAGGAATGGCTTCAAACTGAAAGAGAATAGGTTGAGATTGGGTATTAGAAAAAAAAATCTTTACTGTGAGGGTGATGAAACACTGGAACAGGTTGTACAGAGACATTGTGGAAGTGTTTAAGCCCAGATTGGATGGAGCTCTGAGTAACCTGGTCTAGTGAAAGATACCCCTGTCTATGGCAGGGGTGTTGGTACTATAAGATACTAATTCCAACCCAAACCATTCTGTGATTCTATGGTTTCTAGTAAACAGCTTTTCTGAGATGTTTGCATTTAGCTCATAATACAAGCAAAATGTGCAGAAGATCCAATCAAATTCAAACAGTTAAAATTGAAAAGCAATAAAACTATTCTAGCAGTACTTAATTTCACAGGGAAAAGCCTATGCTTAACATATTGATATAGCATTAACTCAACCAGACACAAACCAGGAAAAACTCTATTAGCTCTGGAGTCAGCAACAATAAACCATTTATGTCTTCAGCTGAAGGCAAACAGGAGAACTGAGATGAAAGCCCTAGTATCAGAGTGGACTACTCTGAAGAACTAGAAGAAGCATGTCAAAAGGACAAACTAAGGGCATGCCAAGGCTTGGGAAACTCCATTTCACAGTGCACACGGGCGGCTTCTGTAATATTATAATCATATTGCAACAGATGGAAATCATATTTCAAAGGTGCTGAACTAAGTCATGTGACTCAGGCCAAAGTTAGGAGAAAGCTGTGTTCCAGTCATCGTCAGTTTTCACTGCTGTCACTGATAATCTCAGCACTGGTGAGGTCACACATGGAGTGCTGTGTCCATTTCTGGGCTCCCCAGTATAAGAGAGACATGGTAAGACTGTAGAGAGTCCAGTGAAAGACCATGGAGATGATGAAGGGATTGGGGCACCTTACATATGGAGGAAGGCTGAGACAGCTGAGGTTCTTCCCCTGGGAGAAGAGAAGGGATCTTGTCAATGTATCTAAGTGCAGGCCCATGGCCATGCTGCTCCTTGCTTCTAATCTTTACCCACAAACTTATTCTCTGACCTTACCTTGGCCCTGCCTCACTACTGTGGGGCTGCCTTGTGATCACTGGTTCCAATCCTAACCTGCAGACTGACTTCCCTATTTGATTTTGGACCTGCCTTATCACTACAATACCGCTTTATGATCTGCACTCCTGGTTGAACTGATCACTATCCCAGGGTCTGTCCTGCTCACCTCCCAGCCCTGGGGAAGCAACCCTGGTCTCTCTGCTCCCTGATGTGCATTCAGCTTCCTCCACTGCACTCTGCTGTGAACCGTGGGAGCCTGTGCCATGCAGAGAGGACAAGCTGCCTGCACATCAGCTGTCTCTCTTCAAGTTCCTCACACATAGAAATTGCCACATCTGCCCAGGTAAACATGCTCTTACCAGAGGGAAGAACACATATATTTGGCACATAAATGTTTTGCAATTGCAGCTTGCATGTTCATTTCTTAGGGAAATAAGCAGGAAGAGACATAAGGGTCATAATATGAATTAAATCATCCTCACAGGCTGGAGGCTGTGGCAAGAACCACGAAAATTTGGATGGGTCCATGTGCACACACAATTTTAACCTGACTTTTTGTCGGCATATGCCAAGCAAGGAGGGCAGAAGATGGTACTATTTAGCTTGGAAGAACCATAAGCTGGGAAGCACCATAAGCTGAGAAGACTGCAGTATTAGGAAGCTTGGCAGTTCCTCGGAATGATTCTGCACGGTGAAAGAGATTGTCCTGACAAGGTCTTCCAGCCACAGAGCACGCTGAACATCTACACTGAGCTTCTGCAGGGTCCCTTACAGTCTTTTAAACACTATTTTATCTAGATGACCTCTGTAGTAATACATTTTTTTTCCTTAAGTGCTTAATAGACCCTCTCCACTCCACTGTACTCCATTCCACTCTTTCTGAAGAAAGAAGTTGTGGAAAGATCGGGTGCTGTGCTTAGAACTCCAGGAAAAGTATTATCCAGCTCCATATAATCTGGATAAATGGATGGGCATCATCCTCTGGGGATATTTCATACGCATGTTGTAACCAAGCCTCATGAACCGGTGTGTAAGTGATAGAAAAAAAAAAAAAAGTTCTGTTAGAAATTCTAACTATACCACCAGAAGTCATGCCACTCTCTCTACAGCTTCCAGATGTTCCTGGCAATTTGCCTATTTCAGGGTACTGAGCAGTGTTGTTGGATGTACAGACAGAAAGCCACAATTTTTGAGCAATGGCAAGGTTGTGGCTAGTCAATGTGCAGAAAGGGCTGAAGAGATCAGTGAGTAACCGAGGCATTGCCTTCAGAAAAATTGATCTGTTCCAATCCATCAAAAATCAGCAAAACAACTAAAATATAAAATGGTCAGGCAAGGAATTAATTTTCTTGAATGTCTGGCAGATGCGTAGAATTTGTGGCTGTGTGATGTATTCAGATATAAGCTTGAGGATTTACAACAGATATAATTAGAGAAATTACAGCAGAGAAATTAATCTTAAATGACCTCTCACTATCAGTAAAACATACTGGAAACTATAGATGAATTTTCCTAGATCAGGCTAGCATATTATTTAATCATCTTCCTTCTGAATTCTATGTTTTTAAACCAAGGAACTGATCCAATACCACTACATTTATGTAAATACTCATACTGATTTCAGTGGGATTTGGATCAGTCTTCTTACAAATATCAGATGAGTTTTTTGATTTCCTGGAAGGTTTTAAAGCATAAACTTTGGGATTTTTTCAGTTAAATAGTTATCTGCTTTGGCTTTTCAAAATTCATGGAAGTCCGCAATAAAACTTGGAAGTAATATACAAAAAGCTCATGGAAAGATCTGCCTGTTTCAGTCTAAAATAGTTAGTAAGGCTTGGAGTGCAAAATCGGTTGGTTTTCCCTTGCCAACAAATAGATAGTGCTGCACAGAGATTTTCTTCTTTCTGCTTTAATAGCCAGAGAACTTTACCAGTTTGTTCATAGTCAAAAATATCTGAACCCTGTTGTGCCCTGCAGTGAAATGAAATAACATGTCTAGAGTTTCAAATTGCCAACTGATGCGAAGCTGCAGTTGGAACATAAAGCAATTCTGTGATTAGAAAACATCCCTCTCTCTCTTTATTTTTTTTTTTAATTTGAAGAAATCACATCAGTCATGCGGAACAGAAAATTCTTTCAACGGGCTTTTTGTCATCTGATAGTGAATTACCGTAACAGCTGCTTTGCAGGATGCCATTTACTAAGCACTGCTTTGAACTGATATGGCGCTCACAATTGCTTCTATCCTATTCTCATGCTTCATGAAAAGCAGGAACCTGGTAGTGCTAAACACCCAAACCTCACACTGTCATTAAAATTACATCTGGAATAGATATGGCCCTTTGTATTTTAAGTTTTTGTGTTGTCACGGACATATTTCCCCATAAAGACAAGCATCAGTGACATATCAGAAGAAATTTGTTTCAAGGAGAGCAACATTTCACAGCTGAAAATGATATAGGCCAAAAGTTGTCTCCTCATGTAGCAGGTACAGCAGATCTTCCCTACAATTTATTGGCATGGGTGTCAGCAAGGGCAGTTTGGCTGTACTTGGAAAGCAGTCTTTCTAGCTGAGCAGAATACAGATCATCTCTTTGCTCATCACTTTATTTTCTGCATATTTTCAATGCCTCCTGCATTCATTGGAATGATTACAGTTTCTGTAAAAATACCCAGAACCTTTATATATCTCCAAGAACTTGTGTTACAAAATGTAACCAGAAACTTTTGTAATGTAATGCTGCCATGAAACAGCCAAGGAAGTTCATTCAGTGGAAGAGCAAGGACTCCTTTCTGCTCCTTTTGAGCTGCTCAGATCTCATAAATCTTTTCCAAAGACTTAACACTAGCTCAGGAGGAAGAACTTTCTGTTTTAGGGTCATAAGCCTCCAGTAGCCCTGTGCAATGAATTGCTGGGAAGCTATCACAGTAATTGCCCTGCAGCACTCTCTGAGATCACATGGATCTAATGGAGGTCCCTCACTGGACTCTTTAACTCTCTTTGCTCCAGCTGGTCCACTGATAACCCTTCCTTGTAAACCTCTGCACAAGATAAAATGTGTTTAAAATACCATTCTCAAAGTACTGGTTGTTCTTTTTGTAAGCAAATAAAAATTCTTCTTGTTGTAGGTATTTTGTATTAGGAAAAGTCTATAAAAATTTTGGGAAAATATGTTGGATATACTGAAAAGATAATTATTTGCCACATATATCTAAGCACAAAAAAACATTTTTGAGACAGTTTTTGATGCAGAATTGTACTTCAAAGTACAAACAACAAAGGGAGAGAGAGTGTGATTCACTCACAATTTCAGATAGCTCAGTATGATCCATATTTGTTGCATGTGAATGCCTGCCCTTTGCCATACTTAGCAGTGTCTGGGAATGTACATCTCATAAGTATGGATCATTGAAAAGGTGATCACACTGCCAAGTCCAAGGTATTATTTACTGGTATTTTTGTAGGTGGATTTGTCAGAAAACCACAAAATTTATAACTCACAGGCTTTACTTTTTATAAAATATATTACTGTATATAACAAGGCAGTTACTTTCCAGAGCAATGAGGGATATGCAGAAACATTGTGATAATCATGGTTGATCAT
>NW_020955864.1:691401-693722 GCF_003031625.1 Empidonax traillii
CTGCCAAGTCCAAGGTATTATTTACTGGTATTTTTGTAGGTGGATTTGTCAGAAAACCACAAAATTTATAACTCACAGGCTTTACTTTTTATAAAATATATTACTGTATATAACAAGGCAGTTACTTTCCAGAGCAATGAGGGATATGCAGAAACATTGTGATAATCATGGTTGATCATGTTATTTGCTTGAAAGGTCTGCCAAGGTCTGGGGTTGTGGAGTAAAATTTGGAGCTGTTTCGAAACCATTTTACTTGTTGAAGCTTATTACCATATCTCAGTTTAAGAAGGGATGTCTCTATGATGGACCTTCTGAGTGTACTGTGACAGAAAATATAGTAGTAACCCACAAAAGATTTTTACTATAATGTGTACTTGAGAGCACACAGATGTAAGAATTAGGTGTTGAGAAATCAGTGCTTTGAAAGTGCATACCTCATGTTTTTACTCAGCTGTAGACATAATTTCAGGTTTCGGATGTGATCATCGCTCTCTTCAAAGGCAGAATATTTCCTTAATGCTTGAAGAAAGCTCAGTCTGCAGATTTCTAGGAGCTCTTAAAAATGCTTGGGGAGGTGGCTTCTGGTTTTGTTTCTTCCAGGAGATACAGATCAATCACAAATGTAAGTCTGTTCATGCTTGTAGTGTTGAGTGTCCCTGGTGGTGCAGTGGCTAAACCACAGCGTTGTCAACGCTGAGATCTGGGTTCGATTCCCGGTTAGGACACTCCCCGGGCAGATGGAGCTTGCTAGCCCTGTAAGGCAATCCATCTACATCCTGAGGACCTCGCTGCCACCGTCCAAGCGTGCTTGGCCCCGGCAGATGAAGCAGATGAAGCTCAGGATTAAAGGGTGGGCTCAGTTCCACGCACACTGTGTCTCACCTAAAAAATCCAATGCGCAGGCTGGAAGGTGGAAAGACCTTCCCCGGTTCTTCGTTCGCGAAGAGACTGACCATTATTTATTTATCTGTAGTGTAGTGAAAATAACAGATATCTGCAATTCCAAAGTATTCCTGTGTCAAGACTTCTTATTTAAGCACAAATATTTTTGGCTGCAATATGGTTAATGAAGGTCGCTGAGCTCAGTCTGGGTTGGCAGTCTGAAGAACTCAAAATTTAATTCCTTTTCATGACAATCCTGACCATGTGAATTCTGGAGATAGCCTTGATTGCAGTACCCATGATGTGGTGGAGTTCAGGTTGCTTAGAGGACAGAGCAAAGCTAGGAAGATCACAGCCCTGGATGTGAGAGTAGTCTGTGAACTAGTCACAGATCTGCTTGGAGAAATCTGATGGGATACAGCCTTGGAGAGAAGAGAGGTTCAGGAAAGCTGGTTGCTTTTCAAGGATCCTCTCCTTTAAGCTGAAAACAGGTGGTCTGCACAGATGAACAAACTGCTCCTGACAGAACTCAGACATATAAAGGAGGCTTACAAGAGCTGGAATCAGGGATAGAAGAGCCAGGAGGGATGCATCATGAAGGGTTGGGCTTAGAAAAACCAAAGTCCATCTGGAGTTGAATCTGCTGAGGGACGTAAAGGGCATCAGGAAAGGCTTCTACAGGCACACAGGCAGCAAAGGGAAGACTAGGGAAAAGGTGGGACAGCTACTTAATAGTGCAAGGAATCTGGTGACAGAGAACACGGAAAAGGTGAAAGTACCAACTGCCTTCTTCACCTAGGTCTTTACTGACTAGCCTGACCTTCAAGCATTCCAGGTCCCTGACACATGAGAGAAAATCTGGTGCAAAGCTCAGTTCTCACTAATTTGTGTCATATTGTATCTAATTCTTCATTTACACTACATGTGGTTGGTTCAGTTTGGAAACTCTTCTAAGCAGGGAAGTGTGTTCGTTAATTTGGCTGCAAAAAGGCATTGCATGTTTTAAACTAAATAGTGACTCTGGAAGATATTCTTAAAATGACTGTTGCATTGAATGGCTTTTCACTTTGTGAAAGTATATTCTGTATGAACAATCCCTGTCTGATTCTGAGGTTTTTTTTCATTCCCCCTGGTTCATCTGCACATGTGCAGATAACTACCTTGCAAATTCCTAGTAGACTTCCAAGGCCAGGCTTGGTTACTGTGTGCAGTAATCCACAAACACCACACCGTGCAGTTCAGTCAGCTCTGCCAACTCCTTTTGGCTCCAGGAGATATGACAGCCGACAGGACATCCCCAAGGAGAAAGGCATGTGAGTCAGTATCTTTTTCATTACTTCCAAGAAAAAGGATTAAAAATGCTTTTTTTCCCCCCCTATGGATAAGTGAATAAATTAGGTTGTTTTTTCTTCCTTTTGCTGGCCCATGGTTTCCCGTGT
>NW_020955864.1:694577-745374 GCF_003031625.1 Empidonax traillii
TTTGGCTCCAGGAGATATGACAGCCGACAGGACATCCCCAAGGAGAAAGGCATGTGAGTCAGTATCTTTTTCATTACTTCCAAGAAAAAGGATTAAAAATGCTTTTTTTCCCCCCCTATGGATAAGTGAATAAATTAGGTTGTTTTTTCTTCCTTTTGCTGGCCCATGGTTTCCCGTGTGTGTTTCCAATTAACTAGGATCCATACTGACAGAAAATTGCCAAGGGAATAATCTTTCAATTCTAGGAAAAATTAAAGCCTCCAAGGCAAAAAGCACTTGGTAATTAAGAAAAGAACTTTAACATTTGCAGATTATGCTGACCCAGGGGTGAGAGAAGGGGACCTCAAAGACGCTTCCCTCTGCCCCGTGTCTACCTGCTGCCTTTGAAGCTTTGTGTTTCACAAACCTCTTACACTGCAGTTTTGCTTTCACCTGCTCTCTGTGTTCTCCCTTTGGTTTTTCTTTTGCACTTGTTCACTTTTCTTGGAAATAACTCCCTCCTTTCTGTCAGTTTTTGGTATTTCTGCAATGTGCCCTTGCCTCCCTCCTCCACCTCATCCTTCTATCCCTCCTTTGCCTTCTCCCACTGCCAGTGTTGCTTTTCTCACCAGCATCTCATATTTCTACCCTTTTGTTGGGTCCCTGTGACAGAATTGCTGTTCAGGACTGGAGTTTTCTTCTGGCAAAGACATCCTAGGAATGCAATACCCCAGGAATGTAACTGAGGGTTTAGGAAGTCCAAGAAGTGACCCAGAAGACCTGAGTTCAAGATTCTGTGTTGTCTTGCACAGATGGGATATTTGCCTACATGAAGCAGTATGATCTTTTATTGGCTTTCAGTTTGCTGCTGAGCAGTTTCATCATATATTCCTTTACTTTGGATCAAAAAATCGGAAATAAAATTAATTGCTGAAAGAACTGCAGCAGGACAAAGATTTCAGCCCAACAGAATTTGCCTTGCGAAGAACAGGAAAAAAAAATCCAATATTAAGTTTTGTCTGGATACATTGGCGTAAACATAATATAATCTGTAAAGGTTTATGAAGAATGGCATCTTTCTGAAATATTTTTAGGTAAAGGGCCCCCCAGCATATAAGTATAAATAATATTACATATCAATATATATAAACAATGTTATTCTAAGCTCTGCATATCTGAGTGATTAAAAATGTTGATTTCAGTAAAGTAGGAAAAAGAGACTGGAAGATATTAAGAAAGGGAAGAAGAAAGTTCTTTCTCTGAGTAAATTACCATATTGCAAAGAAATGATACTGTGGCATTGACTCCAGAAGTCTTGTTCTCGAAGCACAGTGGGGTTTTGAGATCCCTGCTGCTACTGGAAGATGGAAAGAAAAATCAATATTTCGCCAAGGGAAGCCCTTGGCAAAGTTCAACATAGCTGTAGATACATATTTGTTAAAAGTGGGAATGCACTTTATTTGAAGTCTACTTTTTGCTACAAGTGTTGGGCTTAGTTCAGAGCAATGCTGTCACTCACTGATGAGGTAGCAACACTGACTCAGAGCAGAAACTGGCCCCAAATGTCTTTACCTCTTTTTGTTTTCTTTCTTCATTACAGAGTGAATTTTGTGTAGGTCTTTCAAATCTAAGAATTCAAATGTGAAATCAGTGATTGTGTGGGGCAAGATGACTAATATTTCAAAAGAGCTAGTAAGTAGCTGGAAACTGTTTATATTGCACAAGCAATGTTTTTTGTAGATGTTTAACTACACCAAATGTTCCAGTATTTTTCTGAAGGAATGAGTATCTTGGAGGTAGAAATCACCTCCCAAAGTCATTCGTTCTTGCAAATATGTGGCTTTTAAAATGTATTGATCACAATTGCATTTTCTGTCCTTGGCCATGAAAGATGAAAAGCATTTGCTACTTCTATCTTACCTCTCTCCTCTCCTACTGAACCATTATCTCTTCAGCAGCTGAATAGGATTGTTCATCAGTAGTCAAGAAGCTGCAAGTTTCAATTCAACATCATGCATAACCTATTGTTACTTCCTTGTAGGAGCTTTGTATGCCACTGGCTGGGACGGGGGTGGCTGCATCTGGCCTGAAAACTTTGCCTTTGAGGAGCTGCTACCATTTTGAGGGGTGAGGAAGGAGACAGACTGAAAGTAAGTCATTAGTGTCCTCTGTGACCCTGGGTTTGTGAGCTGCCACTGCTGCTTTCATATCACTTGTGTAGAGCAGTCTGGAAACTGTTGTCTGGTTTCCAGCAGGAAAACACTGGACCATCATATGGACAAACAGAGTTATTTAGTATAAGATATTAGTGAACATCAAACATTGAGACACTATGCAATAAGAAAAGGGTTGCTTTTCAAAAGAATACTCTGTGCATTAGATAGCATGTAGTATTTATAAAGACTGACTCATAAGCCAGTGGTAAGTCAGGGGTAGTATTTGAGAAACTTTCTGTTCCTTGAGTGATCATATCCTCTAGATTATTGAAAAGACTAATAAATCCAAAATAAATCAAAAAATGCCAGCAAGACTATCTTAAACTTTACACTTATCTTAGTAGGCGTGATCTGAGGATGGTTCTCACCAGAAATGGGGAAGTTTAGTGAGCTGTGTGTGCCTGTTCTGCAGCACAAGTACTGCCATCCATCCAGATCTGAGGTCTCCTTTTCTGTGCCAGGCAAATGTCCATGCTTAGAACTGGCCATATAATGCAAGATACATTGAGCTTCACAGTTTCTGAGATTAGGTATTCAGTCTTTCTTATACTACATTAACCTTACTAAAAAGTTAGTGCTTGTCTGTAGATACAGCAGTAGTTACTGGATGGGAATATTAGAGCAACCATCCATTTTTGAGCAAATATTACTGTAAAGTCAGTGCCAGTATTATGTGATGAACTGCCATGGGTTGTTTTTTGGCTCACTTTTTTCTGCAGGGTTGGGCTGCCAGATTTCAGCAAGCATCAGGTTTATATAAATACTTAATTTTGATCCCTTAACTAGTGAGTGTAGAACTGTTTCACTTAATCTTATGAGTTATGTGAAGGAATGTACCATAGAGTAACATCAGTGAATACTTGAAAGAATCCCCTGCTAAATAATATCTTTTACCACTGAAATAGGAGATCATTTATGCTCCATTTGGGCAACTAATTTTGTCTTGCCACAACGCAGGAATTTGCTTAGGACTTGTAGAAAAAATTAGAAGATTAATTGATAAGGCTATGTACACAAAGCTTTACAGTGGTAAATACATGTAATGAAAGTAGTTTGTGTCCTGATGTTTATTAAAACACAGCTTATTTGTGTAGAAATGGCTAAACAAACAATTAAACACCACTTGGAAGCAGAGTGGATGAAGACAAATTTTTCTCATTGTTTGGAAACAGACATGTGAGGATGTTTTTAGGCCCAATGAAAGTTAGTGCAAGTTAATACACTACCAATCTATCCCAGGATAAGCCCAGCTGATAATGTTCCTCTTCATATTAGAGGTCCAAGTCTCAGACTTGTTCCAAAGAAATATTACTTCTTCGAACACTTTTTCTTCTTATCTTTCAAATTTGCTTTTCAGTTGTTAAGATGCTGACTTTCTGACATGATAACTTTCCTTCCAGTTGAATTATTTCCAAAAATTCAATCATACTGAGCACAAAATATATTATTTCCAGTTACATAATGGGTATTGAGATGGTGCCAAGCAATCCATTGAGATTGGAAGGTCTCTGGCCTGACAACAGAGCTCAGTGGTGAGTGTTATTAGTTTCTCTGAGGTGTAAAATTGCTTATTGTTGTTGTCCAAATTGAAGAATGCAGGGTTTAAAATAGTCATAATAAATAAGAAAATTTTATATAATTTAAAATGTGAGTTATATCAAAATAGATTTACTGTCAGTGAAGTGTCAGAACTATCAGGTCAAAGGGTTTGGTAGTAAAAAATTGGCAGTCTCACTGATTTCTAAAGTTACTCTAGCAGAGCATTTGCAGAGCGATTAATCTCCAAGAAATGCCTGAAGCACAAAACATAAACTGTTGTTGTTTGCAAGCAGAACACTATAGCCTAAACAGGAATATGAACAATTTGGGGATCATAATGCAGAAAATTGTGTTAGGAAGAAAAGGAATAAAATAGACTGGAAAATGGTTGGGAGAGGAGATAGCTGGCAGAAAAAAATAATTCTCTATACTAATTCTTAGTGTCTCCTGCAATAGTTTCAAATTAAGTCTAGGAACATTGGAAAAGGATTTGAAACGTGAGTAAATGATTGCATGGAGGCAGAGTAAGCTGCAGCAAAGGAAAGGGATCTACTAGGCAGGAGAAAAAAAAAAAAGGAAAATATTTCTTGTGGATTTATGGTGAATTTAAATATTTGCTGAAGAATATCGTGCAGAGAGCTGAAGTGCAAAGGTAAAGGACAAACCTCACCTCCCCAGGCTGACAAAGAAATTGGCTCATAGTACTGCATAAGGGCAAGGCTGCTGCTGGAACTAAATCCTGATGCATAAACAACACTTCTCATGCTTCTGCGCTTTGTTTGACATGACTCCTGAGGCTTCACATCAGTAAGTGCGATGATTTCTGCAAAATAAAAAAAATTCTCAAAAGGTAGGCTCTGCTGACAGCCATGAGATGCCAGGCCACACTGAGACAGGATTTTTTTGTTTAGAGTGCAGAGACCTCAGTTGGATGGTGTGCTGGTTTTGGCTGGGTAGAGTTAATTTTCTTTGCAGTGGCTGGTACGGAGCTGTGTTTTGGATTTGTTCTGAACAGAGAGTTGATAGTATAGAGATGTTTTTATCATGCTGAGCAGAGCTTACACAAAGCCCAGTCCTTTTCTGCTTGTTGTACTGCCACGCCAAGTTGGGGGTGTGTGGGAGGTTGGGAGGAGACACAGCTGGACAGGTGACCCAAACTGACCAAAGGGATATTCCAGACCATATGAAATCATGCTCAGTATAGAAAGGGGGAGGAAGAAGGAGTAAGCTGGGGATGTTTGGAGTGATGGTGTTTGTCTTCCCAAGTCACTGTTACATGTGATGGGACCTTGATCTCCCAGAGATGGCTGAACTCCTGTCTGGCCATGGGAATCAGTAAATTCCTTATTTTGCTTTGCTTGCATGTGTGGCTTTTGCTTTTCCTGTTAAACTGTCTTGATTCCAATCCGTAAGATTTCTACCTTTGACCCTCCCAATTCTCTCCCAGCTCCTGCTGGTGGGGGAGTGAGTTAGCAGCTGTGTTTGGCTTGGTTGCTGGCTGAGGTTAAATCATGGCAGATGATGTTAATGCATTTAAGAACTCGGCCCTTGGCAAACAGAGTCTGTCGCTGTAAATGAGCACTTCCACTTACAGGTTTCCGTGTTTCACCTTCGTCTCTTGTGATTTCAGGTGCACATCCCGGTCTGCTTCAAGCTGTCCTCCCTCTGTCCTACCCCTCTGCTGCACCTTCCTGAACTCATTATCTTGTCTGGAAATGTTATCTGGATTCAAGTCTTGTCTGATTTTCAGAAGCATATATCATTCCTCAAATAGAAGATGTACCTCAAATGTGTATTATGAGTCAATGAGTTAAACCTTCATGGTATGGATAAGGTATTCAAGTGTCTTGAGTATTCAAGATGCCTTAAGCAAAGAGTGGCAAGAAATATATAAATGGGTGCTGATTTCTCAATCAGGAGTTTAATTATTCTGGCTAAATTTGGGTTATGCAGGCTAGGAAAGTGGTGGTGTGGATTCATAACAGCTCAGCTTCTGTCTTTAAAAGCAAGCCGCATCCTAAGGGACCATCTCAATAAACTAACTGCTTCTTTGCATGGTTGTTCTGGGGTCAGCAGTGTCCTTGTGTTGGTGTGGTAGTACACTGTGGGACTGGGAGGAGAAAGGGGTAGATTTACTGTTTGTAGCTAAAAGCTGGCAACACTGGTCTGAGTTGTTTTATGCTTTGAAAAAAAAGTTTGTGAAAAGCTTTGGAGGTGGCCGAACATATCCATACTATCTTAAAATAAAACAGTACTGAAAGGTCTTTTATGTCAGAGTAGAAGGCTTTGTCTTCATGATTCTTGTTTCAATATGATTTCCAAACACTTTAAGAAATATTTTAACAAGGACTAGAACTATTTTTTTCCAAATAACAGCAGAAATATTGGGAGGGAGAGGTAATACCTTTCCTTAGACCAGTTGATCTAGCTGGGAATTTAGGAATAGTTGTTCTAGGGGTCCAGCTTCACAATGCACTGGTTTTTTGGCCAATGACATAATGAGGTTTTCCTGATCTTCTCCATATTACCATCTGACTCCTACTTCTTCCCTCTGTGTTATGTTTCACTTCTCCACTCCTGACTTGAGCTGTTTATTGAATCAATCTCTAAACCAAAACACTGAATTAATCAGGATTTACAAAATTTCCCCTCTACTTGTCATGCAGAGGAGCTTTCTGCCATCTGATGGCTCATGTAAAATGCAGTATGCAAAAATGAAATGTCAGAATAATTCAGGAACGTGAGCTTGTGCTACCCACAGTGAGTGGACAGTCTCAGTGTGCTGTGTCATACATCCCGGTAAAAGCACTGGGGAATCTTCCAGGTGCTCAGGGTTTTGGAGTGAAGGTGTCTGCTACCTGCATGGCTGACAAGACAGACGGAATTAATAATCCTCAGGGTTTGCTTAGAGATTGTTGTTAGGAGAATGCTCACAGAGATTTTGAAGTGCCAGGGACAAAAGAATTACAGGAAAATGGAAAAATAAAATGCAATAGGAAAATACCAGACAGTCTCATTAAAGGCACAAAGATGAATTCAGCACTTCAGGCTCTGCATCCACGCTTTGCAGCTGAGCTGGAATAATACCATTGTTTAAGAGCAGAAAAAGGTGATAAAATGTGACATCTGGGGCTTGTTCAATGCAAGAACTTCTGTCAGGGCTATAAAATAATCTGATTCCTTAGAATAACATGAGTCACCCTAGCTCTCCCAAGTTGCCTTTGATTACCTGCCTAGATATGAGAACTGAGCACTGCTTTGTTGGGAAGCAGGTTTCTAGGGCGGACACCACTTACACGGGCAGCACAAGGGTAACTTCTGGGGCCTGGGAGGCAACACTGGCCATGGCCAACTATTACTGCAATCTACTCAGATGCCATGGTAAGCTGGAGGCTTACTTGTCTCCCACGGAAGAAGAATGTATAAGCGGGTGAACAGACCAAGAGTCTGAGAAAGTAATGTGTTTTTTGTATCTCTGATGGAAACAGAAAAGCTATGCATGTTCTCATTGATTTTGTCATAAACAAGAGCAACAATGTAAGATGTTAAATATTTTCTACTAATAGATATTTTTAAAAGCTTGAGCAGGGAATTTGTAGTTATTGCTACTCCGAGGATGTTCGTCCTGCAATATTTCAAGGAATATTTGTTTCAAAGATGTTGATTTTTAGAAAGGAAAGCTTAGGAAAAAATGTAAGCCTTGATGCACACGATGAAGGGGTCTTTTGCAATCAGAGCCAGAATGCCCCCAGGGAAGTTGCAGTGAATATAAAGAAGAAGACTTCACTGTCACAGTTGATAATTTGGGTGCATTCCCATCACATCTAAGAAAATGGAAAGAGAAATCACATTGAATCTGTATTTGAATGTGCTCTGCATTCAGCCCAGAGCCTTTCCTTCCAATCCTGCTTAAGCTGCTGTAATTTATAACTCTTTGATTTAGGAGTTTGCTTTTTATGTTGGGAGGAAAAGTTACTCCGTAATGATAACCTGTAACTTGACTAGTAATCCTCAGTAGCTAATTAATTTTTAATGAAAAATGGCATTGCTATATTTTAATTTTGTTCCCTGCACACTTTATGATCTGTTGAACAAAAGGCATTTTGAAAGGATTTGTGATAACTGCAGCTATGTTAATATGTTTGATTGACCTTGTTAAAATTATACGATTGGGTTTTATTGTCTGTGCCACTAAACCTGGCATTCAACAAGCATACACATCTAAAAATTAAATATCTGAGTCTGAGTTGTGATGCATATGCAGCAGTATTTACAATCTGTGCAATGATGCAGTTCTAAAGCAAATCTCATCCTTGTGTCTGTTTACAGTTCGGTTCCTGGAGCAGTTGGTCTGCATAGCTGAATTCCTACTGGAGGAAACTTAACCAAGAGCTCTGTTCTGGGTATGCATCAAATTTCCTCCTACCTTTAAAAAGGCGTAGTGTTCTGTATGAATCCTTTTTGAAATGCATGTGTGGTGGAATAGCTGTTCTAGGTAGGATAGCTAGTCGAGGGGAGCCAGATTAAATCTAGTCCAAAGCAAACCCACAAACTGTATATGGAATGGACATTGGGACCTCAGCACCACCTGCTTTGCTCTTCCGTTGTGCCAAAGCAGATGCCAAGCTAAAAACAGCCTTAGTGTTCTACCATAGTCAAGAGAAAGGAACAGGCCAGGCAACATGCTTTGAAGGGGTCTGCCTTTGACAGTTGGTTTAGAGTATCAAAGCTACCTATTCCTCTATTTATTAAGAGATTATAAGATGGATGAATCCTATTACCTTGACTTTTTGCTCATGATCTGTACTGAAACATGCTGGGATGGTTCCATCTCCTACATAGATAGGATGGGTCTGTACAGAGAGAGAGGATTTCACATGCTGTATTTTTCAGTGTTCATCTTTTCATTCTTCCTTATTTCTCTGTGCTTCCTGCTCCAATGCAGGTCTGGAAGGAAATGCAGGAGGATCTGAGTTTGATCTTGGTGGAATCCACGGCTGAATTGCCCTTGGATCACCTGGTGCACCTCTGCTTGGTTTAGCTTGTCTTCCAAAGCGCTCAGTACTTGTGTAAATCACACCCCAGGCACCACGAACTGAAGAGCACTCAACTGGTGGCAGCTGCTGAGAAGTGAGGTTGTGTGACTCACTTGGCACTTAAGGGGAACAGCAGGAAGGATGGGACAGGGACATATCTTCAGTCAGCATCCAGCATGCTCTGAGCACAGAGGTGTCCCTCATCCTTCTCCTGTAACAGAGCGAGTGCTGATAGGTTACGCTGTCTGTGTGACCTCCGTTCAGTCCTAAAATGGTCTATCTGATAAGGCCATATGGGAAACTGGTATTGAACGTATCATGGGGGACTGCCATAGGACATATTAAAAATAAGAACAATTCCAATGACCTGAGTCTTGGCAGATCCTAAACTCTCTTTGCTTGGCTTCCCAACCTTAACAGTGCTATTCAACTTACTTCTGTTACCTTGAGTTTTCTAGACTCATAAACCCGCACAGATATTCACAGAAGTCAGTCCTGTGGCATAGTCCTGATGCTTCAGCTGGCTGTACAGGCCTGTTGAGCCCACCTTGAGCCTAGTTCATAGACATAACTGTCCATTCAGCTCCTTCAATCCATTTTGTCTTTCAAGTTTGTATTATATAACTTATCCAATCCCTTACAACTCTGTAGCCCTTTCTTAACCCTGCACCACATACAAAATGTGTTCCTTTGTTTGATTTTCTATGCAAATTAGCAATCGATTTCCAAGGATTGTTATGCATGCTTTATGTCTTGATTTAGTGAATTTGTGCAAGTGAAATGGCTGGGAGGGAAAGACAAAGGCATCATTGCAAGGGTGGTTTCCGTTGTTTTGCTGGTAATTTATTAGACTAATGGAGCATCACTAGCACAGTGATTATCTAAAATTAGAACCATTGTTTTATTTATTCAGAATTTTCAAGTATGAGAGTGGTAGCACACGAGCTGCTGGCTGCTAGTATTTTTTACTTCCCTTTTGATATTTTCGGATTTGTTACTATTTATGGTACCACAACAAACTGTTGTAGAAGATCTGTTTTCAAAGCTTCAGTTTTCTGTTGAAACTGTAATTGAAGTTCCCCATCACTGTCATTTCCAACAAGCATCAAAAGATTTTCAGCATCTTTTTATATCCATCCTTGTCCACAGAGCAGCTGAGCAACTCAACCACGTATGACAAATTGTCCTGAACCATCTCAGAGTTAGTGCTGTAAGTCCATGAAAAGCTGAACAAATTGAGCATGGACTTTCAGAAAAGCTTTACGGCACAGGGCAACCTGATTTCTGATGGTTTGTGTGCAGGCAGTAGTGGGAAGTGCCTGTGAAGAAGTTGAAGGTGCTCTCTATACTAACTGTTCTACAGCCTGTCAGTAATTACCAGTCTGTGTTTGTGTGGACCTCGGAGGGGTAATGTTAGGACATCTGGTTTTCTTGAGTGCACCCTGCTAAGCTATGGTGAGACACAATCAGTGTTTGCCTGCTTATTAACAACTTCAAGACCACAAAAAGTGCCTAGATATCCCCTCTTAACCAAGTGTGACCCTATTCCCATTACCCAGCCTTTTGTTACACAGAGCACGTTATTATCAGCACCTCAGTCATCAGCATCGTCAACACTTCAGAACTCCAGGGGGAAAAGTAACGGTGATCTGATTTTCCACCTCTCCCTGGGTGCTCTCGCATCATCCCGTGCCTCAGCCTGGCTTCGAGCACACCCTGTGCAAGCACTAAACTGACTCAGGGACATCACTCTGGCCAGGTCTCAGCCCCCAGCAGAACCTGCAGGCAGATGCAGTGAAGATCTTGGATGGGTCTCATCCTCCTTGCTGGCCTAAATGCCCTGAACATCTACAGCGGGCAATGGCCATGCATAAATTCCCCTGCCAGACAGGCATGCCCTACCACAGCTAAGGAAGATGCTGTTTCCTTTTAAATGCATGCTTTGCTTCTGAAGGGAAAACTGAGGTGTTTTTTTTTCATATTTATTTTTATGCAGTGTTTCTGTCAGTCTTCCCCCCAAACCTGTGATTATGTCAGACAGCTTCAAACAAATTTAAAGAGGGCTTTTATTCCTTCTGAAGCTGCTATTTACCACCTGCTATTTTCACCTGCTGCCAACTTATTCTTGTTTCAGAAGAGACAGTGAACTGCCTGTGCACCTTTTCTCTGTGTTTTTCCCCCCAGAGCATCTGTGTACAAACTGAAGTCAGCAGAAAAAACAGGATGCTAAAGAATTGCCAAAATGAAGTAAGATTTTTAATCTCCAATGTTCTAAAGTTTGGCATAGATTTGTTTGGTTTAAACATGGCTTGGACTGAGCACCTGTAAGTGTTTTAAGCAGCCACACACAGCATGCATGGCATGAACTGCTGTTTTCAGATTGCAGAGCACTTCTGGAAAGATGGCATAAAATTACAGTTCTGCCAGTCTAAGTCTCACTACTCATTGTTAAAGTGAACAGTACAAAAAGAGTACACACCTGAATACAAAAGAGGCAAACGTTACTGTTCTCAAAAATAAACCAACATTATTGTATTTCAAATATATGTATTAAATGAGTTATTGAGAGAGGAAAGACAAAGAGGGAAAAACTTAGTTTGGCTAATGTTAAGGAAGAAAGTAGGGATCCCTGCAACCAAAAACTGAGAGCCCTCACAGGCAGAGCTTCACAGGGGTGAGAAACCAGTCTGTATTTAGGGAACACAAAAAAAGCACCTGAACCTCTTACATGGGATGTCACATCCTCAGTAATTTTGAAACAGATATCAGAAATTTATGTCAGAAGCAATGGGACACCAAACACTTTCATAGCACGTAGCTGAGGTTAGGACAAGTAATCTGACCTGCAATACTCCAAGTGCCACCCATACCTTTATCCGTGACTTTCCAATGAGCTGTTACACACACCCATGTACAAAGGGCTTTGAGCCTGAAGTGTAACAGGAAGAGACTTTGAGCAACTGATTTGCAGATCTGCAACGTTTAGAAGTAGTGGCTTTCATTAAAACCAAAACCAACAGCTATCATTAGTTATTTCTGTATATATGTATATAATTAACCGTGCTCTGAATAGAAGAGTAGGTCTTTTCTTCATAAAAGACAAAGCTCAGAGACATAGTGTACTTTGGCTTGTTTTTTTTTTTCCCCTTCTCCCATTGACAAATGAGTGTAACTTTGAGGAAGGAAAAGCATGAGACTCATTCCAGAATACATTTTTCAGTCATCCTCATAGTGCTGGTGATTTCAGTTTGTAACTTAAAGCTGGTAGCATTAGTATATAACTAGATCTGAAAGATTTGAAGAATAAAAGATTGACTTAGAAATACTGAAGGAATTAGGGAAAAATGTCTGTTCTTGACACAAGGACTGAACTGTTTTGGTTACCAAGTGCATCTTCAATTTTTCTCAATTACATACTGTAATAAAGGGCCTAAAATGCATAAGAAAGATCAGCTCTAATGTTAAATAAGACATACTTCATCTTATCATGTGATACAAATGATTAGATGGCAGAAATCACCCTCAAAAGGCATCTGTGCATTATGAGTCTGGTGGGAATGGCAACAGGTATTACTCCATTAGTATGCTGTATTTAATACAACAGAAAACGGTTTTGAACTAATTTAAAAAATATGAGACCTGATTTTCTCTGGTGTTCCCTGTGCTTCCACTGTCATATCAGGACCATGGTTGGACTTGATCCCAGAGGTCCTTTCCAACCCATCTGATTCTATGATTCTATGTTGTGGTTGTTTCCTTCTTCTCCCTATATTATCTACACTGTGGAGTCCCAAGCCCTTAGCTGGTCAAGCCCACCCCAACCCACAGCACCTCTGCTGCTCTTCCCTTTTTTTGTAGATCTGCGACAGTATTTTTAGCTTTTTCCCACCTCCCACTTTTTCTGCAATACACCGGTTTTCCTTACCCACTGCTTCTTACCTATCTTTTGACCTGAAAATCAAGGAGCAGGCAGCACATACTGTAAATGATGTGAACTGATGTGGATGGTGATTTCATGTCCTATACTCCTGCTTGCAGGTCAGACAGCTACTGCCAGGCAGAAGAGGGGGTAGCTGAAGTCACTCAGCCTTTCTGAGGGAGCTGACACTCACAAAACTTACAGTAACTTAATTCTTTTGAGACCTGTCACAGGACAGGCCAAGGATTAAAAAAAAATGGTGAAAGGCATTGGCAGGGACTGACTGATAACCAGAACAGCAGCAAGAACCTCATCTTGTAGAAGGTTTTCATTTTTTCCCCTTTAACCCTCACCCCTGCTACAGTCTCAAAGCTCCTTAGATGTCCCTGGTGGCTGTAGAGCATGTGAGTTTTCTTTCCAAGGGATTAGTAATTCTGGCCTTACAGAAGCTGGCTGTGTCCTTGACAGAGAACATGTTTCCAAGCCTCTGAATGTCTCTCATGGAATGAAGAGCCCTCTGCGGAAACCAGAAAAGTTGTGATGATAATTTATTACTGATGAGCCAGGATGTGAACCAAGACCATTCTAGTCCCATCACCAGGCACCAAGAACTTTCACTCACTGCTGCTCCAGGCTGAGCTCAGGTGAAAGCGCCCTTGACGCTAAATTGCAGTTAAAGGCAGGGATCATTTTTTCAGTCTGTGTTCACACAAAACCTGCCAGGGGACACTGATTCATCTCTGGGCTTCCTGTGAAGTATCTTCACATAGAAATAATAATATCCTTACTTGACTCTGCCCTCCAGCCTGCTTTGCACAACAGCAAAATAATGCAAGGAATGTAATTACTGGTCCTCCAACTCCCATTGTAATATATAAGCCAATGTGTGGAATAAGCCATTTCACACAAAATTGAGGTTAGAAGAACGATTAGAGATGAACAAAGAATAGAAGTGGTATGTTTCCACTGTCTCAATGCTACCCATCTTTCCAGCATAACACTTGTGCTTTCATTGTCAGTACTCTCAACCTATGAGGCACAGTAACAGGTAAAGGTAGGTAGACAAAGGAGCCTCCTTCTTCCCCAAACTGCTATTTGTGCCTCGTTTTAGCAGGCTTCCAATTTAGACACAGGATCTTTAAAGCAAACCTGTGAATAACTATGTGGACACTCGTAAGCCAAAGATGACCACTTGCACAGTAGAGTGCCCTTATTTAATTGTACTACTAATTCCCTATTGGATTTCAAGTATTTCTAAAATGCCTCTCTGCATGTTGCAACATTTTAGCTGTGCTGTAGAAGTTATGGGCTATGTGTTCATTTGCATTTTTATAAGAGAAAGAAGTGCTAAAATAAGGCTAAAGCTCATCCTGTGCTCAAAATAACTTTAAAACTCCTTTTCTGGTCCGTACATCAGCATTTTTTGCCTGAGTTAATGAGCCTTTTCTATCCTATGATGTTGTTTGTTTCAGATATGTTTGCTTTTTTATGAGAGGTTTAGTTTCAGCTTGTACAGGCACCCACCTGCATTACCTGCAGTGTGGATCACCAGCTGCTTGATGTGCAGTGGCCTGCTGGTCAGGATCCTTACACTCTGCCCCTTCCCAAGTATATAGTTCAAATGTGATATTTGAAAGTAGTTGTAAAGCAATGCAAAAGTGTAAGCAGTTTAAAACGCCATTGAAATCCCAGTGCAAACAATGGTGGTACAGTGGGCAACCTGTCCCCAGCCCACCTCCAGAAGTTGCCAAGCAAATAATGAAAATTAAACACAAACTGAAGCCCATCTCTCTCAAAATTAGCAAGCCTTCTCATGCTCTGCCTTCATGCCAGATCCAGGGAAAAGGATGAGCTGGTGTCATTGTAACTATCAGAGTGCCTGGGTCAGGGCAGGGAATGAATTCCAAGGGGGGGCCTTTGGGCCCCCCCCCTCCATGTCCTTCTACCCATTCCCGATCAGATTCTGCCCTTGGATTATCTGCCTCCAGCTCCCACTGGAAAATGTCACAAAGATTTATGGTAGGTAGCCAAGGGCAGAATTTGGCTGTGATAATGAAAAAGCTCCCAATTAGTGTCAGATAAAGATGACAGACTCAATCTGTCTTTTAGAAAGCTGAAGCCTTTCATGTGCTATGTCGTTTTTTAGCTGTGCTCTCAGATCCCTTTCACTTGCCTTCACTTACTCAGCTGTGATAAAACGAAATCACTGAGGCAAAGTAATTACACTCGAAAGTGCTTGTTCTGGCTTGGCCCTCTCCTCTTACCTTAGTGAGGGCTGGACCTGCTCCTGACACAGATGAATGTGGTCCGTCTGTATCTCTCCTTCACAGGAAATAAAAATGAAATGAAACGTATTCAAGGAAATAAGATCACAAAGCTTGCCAGGTCTGCTCTTCTACTCATGAAGCCTTAGGATATTCAAAATTTTTATGACCCAGCCGGCTTTCTCAACTCTTTCCATTCTGTTTATGGTCAGGCCTCTGTCATACCCGTTGGAGATGTCACGTTCTCCAGAAGGAGCTGAGGAAAGACAGTATGGAGTTCCTCCATGATAATGATGAGCTCTCCTCAGAGCTATACAGAACACTGCCAGAACCCTGCGGGAACATTCCTGACTCTCTTTTCAGCGTGGGTGAAGCTACGCCTGTGGAACTGTGCAGAACGTCTGGGCTCTCCAGTTGTGGTGGTGCATCTTCCTCTGCCCTCGAGGCTGCTTTGTGGTTGCAGGAATTCCCGTTGGGAATTTGGCATTTATGTAATGAGTTGGGCAGTGAAGTGTCCCTTGACCATACTGGGAACTCTTGACAGGCTAAGGTGAAAGCACCACTCATACCAGAAACTCCTGTTGCCTGGCTGAGGTGAAGAATGAGAGTGGGGATGATCATTCAACCCTGACAGGCTTGGAATATTCCCAACCTCAATCACAGCTTGAGTGGAACAGTACCATTGTCGGTGGAGTTTTGGAAACTCCATTAATTATCGACCTGGACTGTGGGCGCGACGGAAACTTCCTTCTAAGTAATGACAGTCATTTCCCAACCCAATAAAGAGTGGTCCTGAGTAAGGCCCGTTGACCTCTCCTGGGCTGCAAGCAGGCTGAACCAGCACCTCACTCTGAGAGGGACACCTCTTGGAGCTCATGAACTCCCACGTTTGCAATACTTGGAGGACTGTTGCTGAAAGCTGATGACAGAGCCTCAGCTGATACGCCCACCACCACCACCCTTGAGGCTCAATCCTGGCCTGTTGAGAAATGCCAAGCCATTTCACGTATTTCTCTGACACTCAGGTACCTTTGTACATGTAGATATGTATATATATATGTCTCTGTGTCTGTGTGCATGCTTGTGTGAATCGATTTAAACATCCTATAGCAAGTACAGCATAAATTTTGCAATCCTAGATCTGTAATAAAGTCATTGTTGTAACTGTAGTAAATTCTATTGAATCACTTTATTAAATTAGTCAATGATTAAGTGCTGCTAAACCCTGTAGACATACACTGTTGACCAGGCCTGGGACTGATAAGATTGGACTCAGCCACATCTAGACTCTGTGAAGGGTTTAGAAAGCAAGAGGTCCTCTCTGAACCTCCTGACTCAACAGGAGGGCCTCCCTTACCTTTTGCACCCTTATCCTTTGGATTCCTGGTCTCTGTGCAGATTATTCCAATGCAATCCTAAGATGATTTTCCTTTGTATATTTCATCTATATAGTGAGTAATAGAGTGGATCTTGCCATCAGACTTTGTTGTACTTTCACAAATTTATGCTAAAATCTGCTTTTGCCAATACCTTGGATGGTGATTCTTTAAGCAACTTAAATTTTTGACAAGTTGGTGTAGTCATCAGGGCCCTAAATTGGGATCCGTGACACCAGTACACAAGAGACATGAACACAGACAAGGAAGCTCTATGACCTTAAGAGCCTTTTTCACAAGTCCCACCCATTAACATCTTCCTTTATGTCTCACATCTGCTGTCCTGCTATACTCACCCACTGCTGGCCCCAGGCAACCCATTCCTCACTTAACTGCTCTATCCTTTTCAGTAAATATCCTTGTACTACCCTGTTCACTGATGGTTAAAAACACAGCCCAGTAAATCATTAGTTACCTGTTTCTCGAGTCATGGTTGAGGCCTGTGAAGTCAGCAGCAGTTTTCCTGATGTTTGTGTGGAAATTTGGGTTCAGCCCAAAAGTTTCCCTGTGATTGCAGTTTTCCACCTCAGTTTGCAGAGGTATTTTGTGCATTTTTTGATACCTTCGATAGTCTTTCAGGAGCTTAGTTCTGAAAGCTTTCCCTGTGAGGATTTGGAAGGTGGCAGAAAAGCCACCTAAACCAGGGGACACATTTCCACTGGTTGTGGTCAGCCTTGATCTCGGTAACTGCACAACAAACCTCTCCATCTCTAAGACAAGTTTTTCCTACTTTTCCTTCCCAGGGGTGTGCTGTGTTTTGCAGCTGTATTTGTCAGATAAATCTACAGTGTAACATTCACCTATTCTTTGTTTAAACAAAATGCAGCATGGTCTGACAGTGGCTGTTCACTTATTTCAATTTATTCCAATATTTAATCCACATTTCCATCTTGTCTATAAAGCTTGTTCCTTCCTCTTTCCTCTTTGCTTTGTAAAAGAACATTTTTCTCCATTGAATTATTTAATTTCAGGAGATTTTCCAAGAGACTTGGCACAGACACTTTTCAAATCTCTTGTGATAAGTGTCTGCATCACATTTGTTCTGCCTCTTCTTCCCGTTATGTGCAAGCTATCAGGCACAGACCTTGCAAATACTGCATTCTCTCAGCCTCTCTTGAAATTTCATCACATTTCTTTAAAGCAGTATTAATATTCATATGTTGGAAACAATTTATCTTGGTTCTGAAATCCATATGCACAATTTGTGGTTTATATCCATGATTTTCAGCTTTTGCTGCATTTTCAAGGCCACATTTGCAGCATGTGGCCTCGAAAAGTTGAGCAGTTTGCTAGTAGCAGGGACCACGCTGGGCTGTTGATCCCACAGTTCATATATTTCTGTACACCATAATGGTTATTTGCAAAATGTCTTTTTTATTTATTCCCTTTTTCTTTCCTGCATCTAATATTTTCAGCCCTTGGCATGCTCAAAACCTTTTGTTTCTCTTTTTTGTTGGTGCTCTGCTAAATTCATTGTGTTGCTGGAATGCGGGTGGCCAGCCTCCCACCCCCTTGTGCTCCTCTAAGATTTGGTATCTCATCTGGGAAAGGCGTTTTTTAACATCAGTAACTCTGGTCTGTGAGTTCAGATCTTCAGGTGCCTCCAGATCACAAGCAGTGGCTGGGTGCAGGAGTGAGCAGTGGCCATTCTGTGAGCCACCCTCTGCCCCGCTGGTGGCCAAAGCACATACTCTCTTGGATTGAGGGGACTTGAATTTGTCTCAGGCAAGTGTCCTAGTGATGTGGAAGTCCTCCAATTTCTTCATTCATGGAATTTCTGTTAAAAAAGGGAGAGCAAAAAAAAGGTGTAATCACTCTTGACACATTTCAATTCCTGTCAAAATAGACTCCAAACGCTCTAAATTCATGTCAAAATATGTTCTCTTACTGACTTTTGTGAGCATGAGACAGCTGAAGGAAAAAACCAAAACACAGCAGAAGAAACCTCTCTGAGGGTAAAGCCAGGTGTGCCAAAAGTCTATAGGGAGAGGGTTATTATCCTACAGTGAATTCTTGCCTCTTACTCCAACTTACACTGCATTGCCAGTCAGAGGGGAGCATGGCCCCACAACGTCTGGAAACGAGGTGGTGGGATGAGGTGCCATGCACTTTGTGCCCTCCACAGCTGCCTGTGCCCTGATGTTGTGCCATGCTGGGCTGACAGCAGGGCACTTGACCACTCCTCAGTCCTTGGCCCCTAACTGGGCATCCCAGTCCTTCCCTGCTCTGTCTGCTGGCACACATACCAAAGTGTGGTGCATTTACTTTTTTTTTTTTTTTTTTTAGCAAGTGTTTGAAGTTAATCAGCTCATCTTCTGCCCATCACAGTTCACCCTTTGATGATACTAATCAAGCGGTGGGAGGATTTGTTATGGCTGTCAGTGATACTGTGATAAAAGCAATCTCGTTCTACAGGAGGACGTTCTGCATGATCTAAGTGTGGTTTTGTAGGAAATAGATGGGATGGCATCTTATTGGTAGAATGTGCCCTGGTATCAGTGAGACAATAGTACAATGCAATTACAGACTCATACAAGATTGCCAGTATTGTTCAGTATTGCCAGGACCCTAAATGATGAGGATTTGCTTGTAAGAGGAAATGTTCAAATAGAATTTTTAGGTAACAGCAGTGTTTTCCAACTGACCTTGTGTACAAGCTTTTTTTTTGCTTTCACGTGGGTTGTAATACAGACATAGAAGTGGCAAATTAAAAAAAAAAAACAAAAAAACAAAACCACAACACTATGGAAGCTGATTAGGACTATATTTAATGTGAAAAATAACACTGTGGTTGTGTTATTTGTATCTTGTGACAGAAATGTGCCAGTGTCACTGCTCTGCACTGCCAGTGACTCCTGATTCCTTAACTTGACAGGGGTACTCTGCTCCCAGGTAGTACACTTATTAAAGTCACGTCATTTAAAAGAATCCTAAATAGGACTAATCTACTTTATTAGAATAAAATTGGTCTGATTTGCAGCTTCTTCTGCAAATTAAGCACATATAAACCAGGATAAGCGCAGCTTAAAGGCATTCCTAGGCAAGACCTATCTTGGCATTTATTAAAGTGGCTAAAATCAGTCCTGCTAGTGGAGAAGAGGGAAGGTAGGAGGTGACTGAGAAGCACAGCAAGACAGTCTCACACTGGGTAGTCACTGTTGGTCTTGGGCTGCTCCCAGCACTGGATCACAGGGTGGGCCACTGACTGCTAAAGGTGGGCACCCCCTTGCCCTTGTAGCCCCAGAAGAAAGAAGAGTGGCAATGGGTTGGGTCTGAGGTTGCAGATACCCCTTAGGAGAAGGCATCACCCCTCACCTCTGGGGGAAGGTCTTGGTGATGAAGTCAGGTATTGTCCTTGGTGATTTCCCCTAATTTATGAAGTGTGTAAATGTGTGTCTTGGTGAACACAGTCACTGTGAATGGATGCCATTCATCTCCTTCCTCCACTTTTCAAACCTCTGTTTTCATCCAGTCCTGGCCCCCACTGTACATCGCTCCATCTTTTTCTGATGATTCACTTTTCTCAGGTTGACCTTGCTTTTTTTTCTGCCTTTAGTGCCTACTTCTAAACTCTGTCTAGCTGCAGTAGCTCACAGACCTGCACACACATGCTCAAAGCCCTTCAAATAACACAACCCCTTTTGCAGGTGCATCGAGTCCTCAATAAAATGTCCTATAACGTGCTCTCAGGGCAGCTCCTGCCTGGCCTTAAGGGGCTCTTCCTACACCAGCTCCCTTGCTCAGAAGGAGAGCAGATTTGCTTCATTCGCCAATTCTAAATAAAGAGGGCTGGTTAAGATTGCCAGTTCCCTCCAAAATAATTTCCTAATGACAGAAAAGAAGAAAAAGCAGTAGTAAAAAGTGCAGCATTTTGTGATGAGATTTTGTGCGAGAGGGGAAAAAATCCCTGCAAACTCCAGTCTGCCCAGTCTCTCTGATCAGTGATAGTACCAGCAGGATACCTTGGCCAAGGTCAGTTTTCCCTGCTTCTGTCTGGAATGATATTTTCAGAAAGTGGTGCTGATGCTAGTGATGGCCTGAGAAGCAAGGGATGGAAGTCTGGCAGAGTGCCCAGTGTGTCAGTATGTGCCCTAAAGGAGCCTGGGCGGAATATGGACTCTAACACTGATTCTGACTCAAAATGTGACGTTGTGACCTGACAGGTTAGGCAGCACCTTTGGCTGTTTTCAGCATGGTGTAAAGACCATCATGAGATAGGCAGAAGATTGCCCAAAACTGCACTGACATGACATGCCCGAATAGATGTGAAATATCTCCCCACTGCAACAAGGCAATGGCTTCTTCAAGTATCTCAAAAAAAGGGAGATAATATACATGAAAAATCATCACTGCCCCAATAAATGTGAAAGGTAATGCCTGTAAAGGTTAGGAGAATATAAATAAGCTAATATTCTGAGCTGCAGCACACTGTCCTTCTCTGCAAGCAGAGAGACGGCTGGGTGCTACTACACATGCCTGCTCTGCTCAAAGGAAGTAACAAGGTTGTCTACTGGGCCCCTATCCTTGCCTAGTGAGAAGCTTGAGCCTAGTCCTCTTGGTTCCAATGGGACTTTTCCTGTGGTCTCGGTGAGACCTCCTCAAATCAGGATGTACATATTCAGAAACAATTAGAGGAAACCGTACGCGAGCGGCTTGTATGATGCCCTCAGGAAGGCAACAAATGCAGGATTTCTTATCGATTAAAATACATTTGCATACAATTCTCTTGGGAAGTCTACTGCCAGGGATACGATGCTGCTGTTGCTTTCACATCTCTGCACTACCACACACAGTAATTATCTCTGTAGAGAGCATTGCTTCCTAATGCCCCCATGAAACGCACTCAGCAGTTGGAAGGTCAGACATGCCTGTTAACATATAGAGGCAGCGAAGGGGAACTAGACAGTGAATGAAGATTGTGAGGACTAAAGCTCACTTAACATCCAACCCTCAAGCTGGGCAGAAATATTTGGTGGGAAATACTTTCCAGTGGAAAAAGCTAGTTTCGACAAGATTAAATGGGTTCCAGGAATGGGCTGGCAGCCAGGCGAGAGTGCAGCCCTCCAAGATTTCTGCTCACAGAAATGCAGTCCTGTCCAGATGCCCCAGATCCCACCTCAGAGATTGCCAATGGGCACAGCTGAATGCACATAGTTGTCTGCTACTAATGACAGCTCGATTCTGTTAATAATAGCAGCTTAATTAGTAAAGTGAGTTCTAACAAATCACTGGATGTGATATTTTTCTTTTACGACTCTGATTTCAATGGTAATTTCCCCCATATTTTCATTGCTGTGCATTCCCTTCCAGCTGTTGTATGAAGCAGACAAGATAAGGCCTTCAAAAGTACAAAAATCTAGATTAATAGGAAACTGTGCATTAATTTTAATAATTACCACAGAATTAAGAAAGGCATATTGCCTCTCCCATCAGCATTTAAGCAACAAAGATAAATACCTTAATAATTATTTTCCTTGTACAATTGCCAAAGATAATAATTAAAATGGTTTAAACATAACTGGAGACATTTTGGGAATTCAGCTGGGAGTGGGAAGGTACAGCTGTTCTGATTACACCTTCTTTGGCAAGCCTCTTATATATATCATGTTTTTTTATATTAGTTGAAATAATTTTAATAAATAATAACTTACTGAGGGTGGCCACGGCAGAACTGGTACCTGTTGCTTGCTGAGATTTGCTGTGATGAAGGATATTCTGGCTTCTTGAAGGGTAGATAGAAGAGTGAGGAAGAGAAGGCTTTGCTGATCGAGTTCTGAGACACAAGAAGATTTAGCGTTGTGATCATTCATCCTGTTTATATCTATGCCAATTAATAGCAGTACAGTTACAGCCCTGCTTCAGGATAAGCACAGTTCTCTTCAAAGACCAGCACATCCTTCATTCAGGGGATTTTTTTTCTGTTCTTGGGTTTTTGCTTGGCTTTTTCCTGCAGCACCAGACCTAGGAGGTTGCAGCCTGTGTATACACCCAGTAGTTGTGCTGTACAGAAGGCTCAGGTAAACTGGAGCCTCAGCTGCTGTGCTGAGGACTGGGTAAAAAAAACAATGGACAGGATTCAGACTAGAAATGCAAAAACCTAAAGCCCATGGTTATTTCTCATTTTAAAGATGATGAGGGGACTGATTTTCAAAGATGTTCTGCCCTCCAGGTAGGCAGGAAGGTGTTTGGAAGCATTTTTAGCCCAACTGAGAGTTTCTTCTTTGTTTGAGATCACTAAAAATTTTGTAAATAATTCTGGTCAAGTTGCAGGAGAACAAAACCACTTAAAAATTTGCAAACTCCAAAACTGCAGGTTTTTAAAAAATAAGGAACACATCAAAAGGAACTGATAAAAATGCGTCAGCAAAGGGGAGCTGCAAGTCTCCTTGTCTCACCAGTCCATAGCACAGAGAATGACTGTGATGGTATGAAAGCCAGGTATTTGCAAAGATGGATATCACCTCTCAGGTGATGTGGCCTCTCAGGTATAAGTTCTTTTCTCCAACTCCAAGTGGGCAGAAAAAAAAAATAAACCAAACACAAAACTCCAAGTTTACTTGCAGGTATTTTCACCTGTCTTAACTGAAGATTTTCTTTGTTTACATCCTTTTCCCCGAACCCTTCCTAAGGGCGATGGATTGTTCTGAGTGATTCGTCACATACCAACAAATGGTTGTCCAAATGAGCCCAAATCTTTCCAGCTGTGAGACCAACAGTTGCAGCCCCTGGTTTGTTTATGCAGACAGATCTTTCTGAAGGCAGCAGCTCACCATGCTGGATCCAGAACAGGCTGAATCCATGGGCTAAGGCCAGTGACGTGAGATGCAACAAGGCCAAGTGCCTTGGTCACACTTCCACATGGACCATGGAATGCTCCAGGCTTGAGGCAGAGTGGCTGGAAAACTGCGAAAGGACTCTGAGGTACTGGTTGTCAGTGGCTGAACATAAGCCCAGGTGTGCCCAGGTGGGCAAGAGGCCAATGGCACCTAATCTGTACCAGACACAGTGTAGCCACAGGCACAGGGAATTGACAGTCCCCTGTGCTGGGCACTGCTGAGGCACCTCCTATACTGGGGACAATTTTGGGCCCCTCAGAACAAGAAAGACATCAGGGGGCTGGAGTGTGTCCAGAGGAGGGCAACGGAGCTGGGTAAAGGTCTGGAGCACAAGGAGTGGCTGAGGGATCTGGTGGGGCTCAGCCTGAAAGACAAAGAAGCTCAGAGGGGACCTTATGACTCTCTACAACTCCCTGGCAGGAGGTGAAAGCCAGGTGGCAGTAAGGTTCTGCTCCCAGGGAATAAGTGACAGGACAAGGGGAAACAACCTCAAGTTGCACCAGGATAGGTTCAGGTTGGACACCTGGAGGAATTTTTTCATGGAAAGGGTTTTCAGGCATTGGAAAGGGCTGCTCAGGGAGGTAGTGGAGTCTCCATCCCTGGAGGTATTCGAGGAAAGGCTGGATGTGGCACTCAGTGCTCTGATCTAGTTGACAAGGAGGGGATTAGTCACAGGTTGGAGAAGATGATCTTGGAGATCTTTTTCAATCTTAATGATTCCATAATTTCACAATATATTCTGGGAAATGTGAAATAAAGCAGAGGGAAGACAATAAAAAAACACTTAAGAGTTTGGCTTCCTGTAGCACCGCACAGTTCTAACAAATTGTCATATAAACATCTAGATGCATCCTGTCTACCTGTATGCAAGTTAGACTTGAAAAGAATGTGGTATTTCTTTGCTAATACCAACTTTTATTTTTTAATGGCAACTATTAGAGGCGCTCTTGGCTTTAGGAGGTATTGGAGTGTTAACATTGAGCTGAATCTGTGAAACAAGGAGACTGTTCTGCATTTATGACCAAAAAACCGAAGAGGAGCACCTATTGCATTTTTGGGATTTTATTGGTGTCATGATTTAACCCTGTTCAGCACCTAAGCACCACATAGCCACTTGCTTACTCCCCTCACAGTGGAATAAGGGAGAGAACTGGAAGAGTAAAGTGAGAAAACTTGTGGGTTGAGGCAAAGACAGTTTAATGTGACAGAAAAGAAAGAAAATAATTATAATTATAGTAATAATAACAATCACACCAATAGTAATAATGATAATAAAAATAGAATTAGACTATACAAACCAATTGATGCACAAAGCAATTGCTCAGCACCCACTGACCAATGTCCAGCCTGTCCCTGAGCAGTGGTGCCTGGGCAGCTTTCCCTCCCGCTTTATACACGGAGCATGATACCATATGTTATGGAATATCTCTTTAGCTGTGTGGGGCAGCTGTCCTGGTCGTGACCTCTCCCAGCTTCTTGTGCAATTAACCTTACCTAGCGGTCACTGAAGTGACTACCTGCCTTTCCTCTACCATTGTGTGAATGAAGGGAAATGTAGAAATGCAGACCAAACACATGGTTAAGGACGTATACATCCAGCTGCTGAAAATTCATGAGAGTATGTGAAACAGTATGGCTGAATTAGTCTCCGCTTTCAGGTTTGAACAAGTAGTTAGAGCCCTCTTTGTTTCTGAATTCTGATCTTGTCTTGAGATACATCCCCCAGGCATAATTTCCAGAAAAATAGAGATTATTTGGGGAACAAGCCAAAGACTGATAAACTGTTGTGAAAAAAGTCCTTTGATCGCTGTAAAGAGCAGATGTCTTTGTCACTAAATGTTATGTCCAGAAAAATAATGTATCCTCCCCCACACAGTCATGATTCAACCTATAGCCCCATAAAAAAAGGACTTGGCATTAAATTTAGAGAGCAAATGAGCTTGTCTTGGCCAACCAGTAGCTGGTGTAACCAAGCACCAGCTGAAGGAGAATGGCTGGGGGTCTGCAGTGCTCTTGGCAATGCACTTTCAGTAGTACTGTAGTACTGTCAGCTGCATGTGGGATCAGAGACAAAAGAAAAAATAGGCTTAATGTGGATGTGAATAGATCCTTTATCTTCCAACTGTTTGCAATGTGTAGGTTCATCAGCAGGTGTCACTACGCTATCAGCTGCAGAAGTGTCCCACCATCACTGTGAAATCACTTCATTTTGAACCTGTACCTGAGGTTAACTTGCTGCGTGCTCCAGGAGTGTTTGCCGAACAGGGAATATTTCTGGATGGATCTTCCTTTCTTTTTCTTCTAACTGGCTTATCAAAGAAGTTACCTTTCTACTTGCTACTGAAATATTGCCCTCAAAATGTCTCCTTGGTATTTAATGATATGCTTGAGTCATCTCGCAAGCACTAGGTCGCTCCAGACAAAACATTGGTACATAGTATGTGATTCAAAGCCCCAAAGTCTGTGATAATTAATTCTCCTTGTTGTCTGATGTTGGCATGCTGTGTACTAGCTATTACAATATTAAAAGTGTGAGCACAGTGGTAAGCAAAACAGTGAGTGAAAAGATGCATCTGATGTCTTGCTGTGAGCTTTCTATTAATGGAGGGCTCCAAAATATTCCCTGTTGTTGTGACAAAAGTGTTAGGGAGGAGAATGAGTTACTGAGGATCACGTAGAGATGTCCAAAAGATGCTCAGAACACTGATTCCTACCACGGCGTTAAATGGTTCTGGAGGATAATATCTGGATTAACTCTGAGTTACCTCTTCCTAGATAGGAGCCACCTGAAGATAGCTTGTGGATAGCGGACATATTTAAATTTTTTGAATAGCCAAGCCAATTCACAGATGGAGCATTAACATAAAGTACTTTTCTACTCGAGGCTGTGCTTAGCTTTGTTAAAAGGGCTGTGCTTTCAAAGGCCAGAGAGTCAAAGACCTCAAGGGCACAAACTCCCAAAGTGAGCAGGTGGAGACCTGAAAGCAAAGAGCTTGAGATCCAAGTTAAGAACAAAGGCAATAACTGGGATCTTTTGTTTGTGTATCTCATTTGATAGACTGAAAGAAAAATTGCCTTATTCATGGTTTTGACCACTTCTATTCAACATTGTATTCAGAAAATATACAAATTACACTAGAAAAATAACCCTGCATTATTAGTGCAGGTTTATTGTCTAATTAAAAAAGATGTAAGGTCAAGTTCCCATACCTGCTACTTTCTGGAAAGAAGCAACTATTTTTGATCACCTATATTTCAGTTAAATAAAGCTCAACTTGCAAGTTGCTATCTGTCATCATCAGCATTATTTGCTGATTCTTCTCCCCATTCATTCAAATTCCACTTTTAGAGGCCGGAACTTTCAGAATTTCTTTCCATTCTGCTTCTTTGCCAATATTGACTCCTTTGGAATCAAACTGCTTTGAACATTGATTTTTTTGTGGATGATGAGTCTTGACAAACAGGTTCCAGTGAGTTTGTAGATTACAGCCACTGACAACACACAGTTTTGAAAATGATAGCAACAACAAAAGGAACTACAATAATGACGTTTCATCATGCTGCAGTAACAATAGGAGTTTTGTATGAATCTCCTCGAATCAGGTTATATGTATACAAGGAAACATTTCTAAAAGCTTGCACTAAGCATTTCATTATAGGCTATAATCTTTCTGTGCCACTACTTGCACTATGCATCTTAGGTTTGCAAGGTTTTAATTTAACCCTGTGGAAAGTTCACTTTGTTGTGATATCATTAGAGTCTTGAAACAGGATACCAAACAAGTCTTTTATTTGCAGATGTTTTCAGTACAGTGGTCAGGCTTGCCTTGGTATTTAAGGACAGTTTCCAAAAATTTATTTTAAGAGTAGTAATTCTGAGAAATTTTAACAAAATATTCAATCTAGGGTTTTTTTTGGTGGTTTTTTTGTTTGTTTGTTTGTTTTGTTTTGTTTTGTTTTCTAGAAGCGAACTATTTTCCTTATAAAGAAAAAACCTGAATGCTGTGGAAACCAAATGCCCATCAGCATAAGAATGGAAAACCACTGACCAGTTTATTCATTCCTATCCAGTGTGACTTGCAGTGCTGTTTTGCTCTGATCACCTGCCGAATGAGTTTTACCTCTCCACTCTCTTGCACTGGTCTTTTTACTCAGAGAGTAAATATACTCATGCCCGTTTTTGAGTAATGCGGCTGGACTAAGACCATCTTGAGCTTCTTAATGCTGGAGGTTAAAAAGGCATTAGTTAGGAATGCTTCTACTCTTAAAACAGTAAAGTACAAAATGCCAATACCTTCTTACCAGTCCATAAAACATCCCTATCCTTAAATCCTGCTCCTGTTCTATTTCTGAAGGTTGCTCACAGGAAGTGCAGTGGTTTTTTCAATCTTTACTTTGCATCTTTTTTGTAAAAGACAATCTTTTGGTTAACTTCTGGAAACAGATTTTGTTCTTTCTTCCCTTATTTATCTATGTTTCACTTTTATAACACATTTGCATTTGCATTATCTGCACATTTTAGTAACACTACAGTAAACCCATTTGCTACAGGAAGAACTGCCTGCTGAGCTCTTCAAAGATGCAATGGTGCATGTTATACTTGTTGGTAGAGTTTTGCAGTTCTTAAAAATCATGTGATATTTGCAATTTTTCACTCTTTAAGGTTTTGTAAAGGGGTAACTGTCTGCTTGCCTGATATACTTGCAAAGATTCCTGCTAGCACTTTCGTGGTCAGGTCTCTTCAGGAAAAGCAGATGCTGACGTACTGGAAATTTCATGACCATCAAAGACTCACCTGCTGCTTTTCAAATGCATCGGTTTCTACTTCTGAGAGTGAAAATCCCAGACAAGTACTCTACTTTCTCCCATTTTCTTTGAGCCTCCTTCTCAAGATCGAGAACCTGAAAGCAATTTTGGAGTTCGATTTTAACAGAGTGTGTACGGCGTCAAACTTCAAGATCTCAACACAGTCATGTCTGCTTGTTGTGGAGTTTTCTAAGTCTCATCAACAGGGGCCATTTTCTGAATTTCAAACCTGCTTTATCATGCCTGCCGTGGCTGGAATTGTCACCTCACTCCTCTTGAGTTGAGGAGACTGAGAAGATTGCTTGCAAATGAGGAGCTGGCAGCTGCAGAGGATAAAAATTTTGTAGAGCTGTGGGAGACAATGAAGAGGTTCTCAGATGTGGGGAAAGTGACACAAATGTATATGGATGATGATTTTGGCAGGTGTACATGTAACAGATTGAAGAAGATTTAAGGGGCCCAAGGTAGTAATACAGCTGTTTGGAACCTCTGATGTAGTAGCCACAAATGTGTCACCTTTGAGAGCTGTGGTTCTTCTAAATGCACGTATCAGGGCTAAGACTGACCCTAAGTCTCTTTCTGCTCTCCTTGGATCAGAAAGCACTTTCAGAGGGCGATTCATGAACCCTGTCTTGACTCACAGTTTTAAGGTGGGTCACATTCGTATTTACCGGTATCTATTTATCCCCCTTAGATATCAAAGGAGCTATTGCAGTGACCTGATATAGCTGGAGTTATGTGGACTGAACTCTGTCCTTAAAATGTAGGGAACTTACAGTTTTGGCTACAGCAACTGGGTTATTAATCTATGGCTATTAAACTGCATTTCATCAGCTGTTATTTTTAGTCTGACACCTATTTTTCTCCTTCATATTTTAATTTGCTGGAACTGCTCTGGAGCATGAATCAATTCAAAGCACATGAAGAGTGAAGGAAAAGTGGAAGAAATACATAGAATAATTCCTCCCAAATAAAGTTGTTCAGTGGACTGAGGAAGGACAAATAGTTTCTGTAAAGAGGACAAGAAAGCTTTTGGAATATTATAGTAATATCATATTAAGTAGCATGCTCGGAAAGTGTGTGATTCACTTCTGTTGTCATACAATTATTTTATTACCCTGTTTTAATGTGTTCTGCACACCCCAAAGCCAGGCAATGTGGAAGCCTCACCCATTTTTCTGCTATGAACACCTGAAGGAGGTAAATGTGCTTTGAGCTCTTTCATCAACTATTTGCCAAAAGTCTCAAAGCCATCTTTAGTGGTGATTCTGATTCCTCCATATGCACTATGAAAGCAGATTGCTTCCACTTAAATCAATAGAAGCTCATGGGGACAGAGAGAGTTTGGTGGATTTGAGTGTGGGCCATGTGATTTGTGCCTAACGCTTTGCTATCTTGGGGCTTTCAAAGCTGACAAGGAGAGCTGACAGTATGCTGCTGTTTTGGAATTCACCATCAAACAAATAAAGAAATCTTAGTCTATTTGCATAGTTAAAAACACTAAGATTTTCTCCCTATAGCTCCATGTTTTCACAGAATATCTCACTATTTTATTCCTTTTCTTATCTCATTAATTCTCTTCATATCCTAGAGTTCATGTATTAAATTTTTTTTCAGAAGCATTTTAAATGCCTCCCAAGCCATTAATTACAGAGATCTGAGCCTCGAAGGATAATTTCAGACCAAGAAACTCTCCTAAATCCTTCCAATTAGGGAATAGGAGGTCCATTTCAATGGAGAGAAAGTGAAGCTTTTAGGTGGTCCCTGTGTGAAATTATTATAAAAAAGCAGACTAATCCATTGTTTTCCTGATGGAAATACTACCCACCTGCCTTGTTCTGGCTGGTCAGTCTTTCTTTATCCCTTGTAAAGAAAATGGTGTTTCATTCATATGGTAAATTTCCACTAACACCAAATGCTGTGTTGGAATTAAAGGAGTAGATCCAGAGCTTTGTATTTAATCTATAAATCCTGTTGCTTATGCTGAATGTTAGTTTCTTGCATGATATAAACTGTAGAGGATTTTGCATCACCTAACAAAAAAACATCATCTCAGTCTGGCATACATCAAATGTTTGACCATCTTTTAAATGTTTCAGTAATCTGGGACCCAATGGAACTGGGTATAGCTGATGAAAAATGCTCCCAGAGTTTCTTTAGGGATGGGCCTTTTGTCACTATTCCTAAAAGGTAAGCTTTGAGGGCAATTTTCTGTGCTCATGAAATATCCCTCTCCCAAAGCTGTAGACTGCCCCAGAGTTATGCTGCCTGTTTGTGAAAGTTTTTCCCTGCAGATGTGCACAGACTTCCCTGCAGTGCCCATGACAAGTGAGAGACACTCTTGTAGTAGGTGACATCCCACATTAAAGTTGCCTGAGGACAGCTGGCTCGTTTAGACTTTCTCAGGAGAGTGACACTATATTTTAAGCGCCCTCAGGCTGTCTGGGCTTAGCAGACCTTCAGGTTCACAGTTAATACTGGACAGAATTCACTGTCATAGTTTCTTTTTACAGCTGGTATCAGTAACCTGCAATGAGCTATTATCTCCCCTCAGACTGGGTATATTCAAAGGAAATTGTCCTTTACCATGTTTTTATATTTGTCTCTTTGCAACTACATGGTGCATATTTGCAGAGCAAAAGATGTTAAATAAGCATATGTCATGATTCTTAACACAGTTAGTCCATCACAATACTTTCCTCTCAGAATTTAATTGGGAATAAGATAAATACTACTTTTACACTATCTTCCAAAAACAACTGATGCAGTATAACTCAATAAATTTTTACCATGCATCGGCAGGTTGGAAAAAACAAAATATTTACTTTTAGCTGAACCCTGTTATTACAGTATTGGGCAAAATGGATAAATGTGCAAATGAAATTACCTGGCTCATTCATGCTTTCTTGTTTATAATAGACAAGGTTATTGCCTCACAGGTTTCTGCTGACTAAAATGCCAAAGCTGTCATGGTATTTCCAGGAAAATTTTTATGTAAAGATTTAAAGACCCATAAGGAAAAAATACAGAGGAAAAAGCAGTAAAAGCTGAGAGGGGAAAGAGAACAGTAAAAGCGCAAAGGCAAAAGCTGAACGAAGGAAATAGAGGACAGAAATGAAGAGGAACAAGGAGATACCTAAGAAGGTATGGGGCATGACTGCACACTGAAAGGTTCCATGTTGCCTGCAGGGATTTCACAAACACCAGCATATCCAAGAAGGAGCTGCTGCTGTCATCTGGAACAGTGCAGGGGATGTCTCTGAGGCCCAGCTGTGAGAAGCGAGGAGGAACAGCAGTTGTTTCTTCTGCTGAGCAACAGTCACTGGACTCTTCCTTCAACCTTCAACCCAATAAATGGGTAAAATGCGGCCTTGTGAGTTAGGAACTGCACAAGAAATAGGAGACTGATGGTTCAGTAACAAATTCTCTTTGCACATTCATCAGCATGTGCTGTTTCATCTCGCTCAGCAATAAAAGACATTTGATCTAGGCAGAAAGTACCTCTGCCTTCAGTTTCTTGTCACTGTAACATGGCCAGGAAATTTCCATTTAAAAGAATAATCTGTCTTGTTTTAGTTTGCATTTGCATAATGCTGCTAGATAAATTAGCAATAAAATCACAATATAATTATCAGCAAACACAGACAAATTCCTCTCTAAATCAGTCCACACTTTAGTACAGCAAAAAACAAGGAGTACTTGGTGAAAGTTAATGTTAAGGTATCTCTGCAGAAGGAGTCTGCAACTTCAGATGAACAATGCCAATTTGTGTGGATTTTAATGGAGCCTACACAAACATTTTTGAATATCCAAGCCGCTGGTCTCCTTCTCTGAAGTGAATGATAATATAAAAGAGCAAATAAGCATCTGCCAGTCTTGTGTTTCAGCAGTCCAATCTCTCCCTTAAAACCATTTTAATTCTATCTGACTGTACTGAGCACATCAAGAAAAAGAGTCCCTGACTGCTGGTAGCACAGCATTACAGATCGTCTTGTCACTTTCCTACGTGATCTTGCACAGAAAGGTGACATAGCCTTTCTTTCTGGTAGCCATAGGAAGGTTCGAGCAGCCATGTGCTGTTGTGTTATTATTATATCAGCAAGAAAAGAGCAGCTTTATTCATTCAAGCTACAATCGGTAAATAATATCTCCTTATTGCTGGCAATATAATCACTTGCCAAGGAACATTACCAGGCAGTTTGTCTTGCTATTTTTCTTCCAGAGTCAGTGACTGGAAAACAAAGTAACTTAAGAAATGTTCCCTAATCTTTTTCCATTTGAGTGTTTCTGATTTTTGGCATGTGCAGGAGGTGATCAAAATGCAATCTGAATCAGGGTCTTTTACTGTCCAGGACCTGTGATTGAAAAACATCCCAGTCCTTTTCTTAGAAAGATGCGGTATCAGTGAGATGTAACAACCTTTGTCAAAAATGAGCAAATGAACTTGCCTCATGTGAGAGTCCAATTTGACAACTTCAACTTGTGTTTGTACATAATCAATTTGGATGCAAAAATGTACCACCTTAGACAGAGTGCTGTTACACCCTCATCTGATGGGAATCACAGGCACAAATCAGCCTAACTGTTATGGCATCAGCTTCCTTTTCCTGTGCTGCTCACATTACACTCATTGACAATCATTCTTATTTGTCCTCTTGCTACATGGTGGGAGGTAGAGCAGTGAAAATATATATCCATAGGGAAGTAAAAGAAAACATAATTTCCCTAAGGATTTCTCAGTAAGTCTGAATGCAATTTAGCTTGCTGAGCTTGCTGCCTATGGGGTATGTGATTTACAAATCTCTCAAGCAGGAGCCTATTTGTTTCTTTATTTGACTGTTTTACCAGCAATTGCATTCCTGAACTTGTCTCTTCTTTGTAAATGGGGTCTATTTCTCAACTCAAGTACTCAGATGTTTTTCCTGGTGCTTTGGTGCGCTTTTATTACCTGCTTTGCACTGCTCTTTGAAGCCTTGCCTGCAGTGGCATCGTGTACAGCTCTTCCTCACTTGGAGCTGAACATGAGATGCTCCACTGCATCTGAAAGCACGTATTGCCTGTGAGACTTTACACAGTTTTCAGTTTCACTAAATTACCCTGTGATTTGATTTGGTAAACTCACTGCAAATACAAGACGCGGCTTTAGGGCTCAGCAGGGAGTTCTTTGCCTACTGTGTTTTCTACTTAGCTATGATCCAACATCAAATGCAATTCAGTTTCTCTTTATGGACTTTTACGCTATAATTTTGAAACATTATGGGCCACAAAGATGATCGGCTCCTCAAACTTGGTGGAGGGCTTTTAGAAAACCCCCTTTGAACTTTAGCCTTTCATACCTCTGTGGGTGTGGGCAGCACTAGGTATGGAGCATTGTATGCTGAATGCTCTGTATTCATCTGTACTCCTAAGGAGAGAAGGATTACCAGGAGGTGACCTCATTCTTCCCAACAGACCATGGCATTTCAGCATTTCTGGGTAATGATGCTGATTAAAGGTAGGATAGGTGCTACCTGTAAAGAGCCTGAGGAGGGTGGGTTTGTCCTGCTAGTGGAATTACCTCTCCTGGAGCTGTCTCAAGGGATATCACAAAAATTCGTCAACAAGCAGGGACAGGAGAAAGATGAGCTGATGTTACTGAACAGGATAGATCTCCACAGAGATGCTCTCAGTGGAGGTAGCATAGTCCATTTCTTAAAGACATTTTGAAAGTCACCTTAGGATGAAGTAAGAGTTGATGTTTAAGGATGGCTGAAAAAGTTCCCAAATGGTCCTTTTTAATAAAAAAATCACTCTTCCTAAAGAAATTGCTGACACTGTCACCTGCTGTGGGCGTGCAGAGCTATTCCAGCCCAAGCTTTCTGCTACCCAGAGATAGCACAACAGTGTTCCCAGCTCTCCTTATGTTATCACAAAGCTTGAATGGCATGCAGCATTTCTCCCAAAGTCCCATTTCACCCAATTTTATGATTATGCAGTCAAATTGTGGACACACAATTAACTTTTCCACCTCCTAGATGTGACTGAGAGGAGTTATGCCATAGGCAATGGATTGCAGCGAACTGTTTAGTGACATGTGCTGTGAAAGCAAAGAAGAGAGAGAGAAAGAACCAAATATTCTTTGAAAATTTTTTAAGGATAGTGTCTGATTTTGAGGGGTTTGGATTGTTCTTGGAGATGACAATCTTCTCTGGAATTCTTGCAGATTTTTTCTACTCAGTAACTGTTACCTCTCATTTTGGTTCAAGAAATTATCTGCCTGGAGCATACAGGGATGCAGGTGAGCTGCAAAGTTCAAAAGGAATCCTTTGGGCCATTCTTTTCTTCCAAGGACACTGCCGTATTTGTCCTTCAGATCCTGATTTTCAGAGTTTCTTGAAAATTTGATGCAAGTGTGTGAACATTCCAATTGCTCTTTGAAAATCATGCGGAAACAAGATGGGAAGGTAATGTTTCAAAGCTGGGGGTTCACATGAGGAAGGATGCCTTAACACCACATATCAGCATCTGCAGATGTTGCTGAACCTTCTGACTGGAGGCTCAGTGGCTTGGTTTTCTTCCCACCTGTATGTGTCTTTTTCCTACAGTAAGTTTTGCACTCCCACAGTTGTTACGCTGGCATCTGCTGCCTCATCTGTTACCCCTGGATGGTGGGAAACAGTTTTGTTGTCTTCTCCCATGGTCTCTTGATGTTCAGAGCTTTTTATCTGATATATTAGCAGAAGGATTTCTGAGAATTTTACCATAGTCCCATTTCCATCCCTGTTCCCTTAAATGCTGGTTTGTCAGATGACGATGCTTCAATAAGACTGGATAATTTTTATTTGACCAAGCACAGCTAATCCTTAAGTAGCCAGAGGAGGAGAGGGAGGGGCCCTGAGCTACATCTGCAAGACACACATCTGATCTCTCCGCACAGTGGGTTAAAAGCAGTGGCCCCCACTACCCTGCTAGTGGCAATGTTATTTTTCCTACACAGTCAGATCATGCACAACATTTTGGAATTTCTCTCTATGAAATTTCTGAATTTTGACCAAATAAGAGAATCATGACTATATGTTTTGTAGAAAAGCTATTGTGGGTCTTAGCTGAAATGTGGGTTTTCCACACTTTTCATATTTGTCTGTGACAAAAAGAAAGTGGTCAACCCTAACATTTTTTAGGTTTCACCTAAATATGTATTTCTCAAGAATGCTTATTCTGACATCATTACGGGCCATGCCTGGAGGAGTTACTATTACCTTTCCTGTATTTGCTCTATTCCACATGAGCTTGGCGGTTTGCATCCCTTTGAAGTACCAGAGCTGTGAGCAGGGGTGGGGTGGACAAGAAGCAGCGATGTATGGAGTGAATGTTGCAGCCACAGGGACAATATGACAGAAGGCAGCATTTGCATCAGTCCAGATATCTCTTTGAGGTTGGGATCACAGATATAAGCCTGAAAAAAGAGCTTAGTAATAACTGGAACCAAGCCTTACTTCATAGTAGCCTAGTATGTGCGGTTTAATTTTGCATTTGGGGTTTTCATGTGCCTTATGTAGGCTACAACCAGGTAAAAAGGAGGGTTGTGCTTTATGTTGCCTGGCTGGACATGAATGATGAAATTGCTAAGTCAGGTCTGGCCTGACAGGAGAAATTTTCTGTTTTCTTAATGAGCTAATTATGGGGTTTTTTTCACAGTAGTTTGCATTATTACATGACTAGAGGTTCAACACTCTCCATAGCACATGACCAGCATTGCACTGAGAGTTGGGAAAGCGGCCATATGCTCATTGTCCAATTTTATTTGGGGAAGCAGACAAATTACAGTTTGGCAAATTGAAGCTATATGCAAATGTTAATAAGCACCTCTGCCCATAATGAAGATAAACAGAAGCCAGAAAACATCTTGCAGATCTTTCCATATATTTCAAAGCAGCTTTTATTCTTACAGACTTGCCCAGACTGGCCATTGTCCAGACTGGCCATTCTTGTAAACAATAGCCAGTATTTATGTCATTTCTGCAGAAGACTTTTGGTAGTGAAGGCTGCCTTCTGGAGACTCATGGATATCCAGAAGAGGTTTGGTACATGCCCTGGAGAGTGTGCAAAGCAGCACTGGTTCCCTACCAGCACCCTGAATGAGGCCACCTTGATTCAGGGAAGCAGAGAAGAGGCTCTGCTTTGATGTATGCAAACTTAGAAGTGCCGTTTGTCCTTTGGGATGTTTGACACTGACCTGTATTGCTTGTAAATAAAGAGGTAGTCCTGCTGCCCTCGAATCCAGAGGATTTACAGCAGAAAATCCTGCCCAAATCTTGTCTGACTGACAAGTTCAAAACAGCATCTTCTGTGGAGTGCATGGGCTCATGGGTCCAGCTTTTCTTCCATTAGCCTGAAAAAGGTCAACATTCCTTTTGTTGGGCCAGTAAGCCATTGTGAGTCAGTCTGGGATATCTGTAGGGGATGACCAGGATGATTCAATGCAGCTGACATTAAATGTACTCCAGACTCAGCCCTCAGCAGTTCTGATCTCCACTGAATAGGGTACGTTAAAACCAATCAAAGCCACTGATGCTAAAAGTGCTAAAACATAGGTAAACGGAACAAAACAATGTCAGAAAAGGCTCTCCTTAGTCTTTGTGTGTGAGTGAGGGGAATGCAACCCTTTCTCTTTGTTTATTTAAAAAGAACAAATTACACACATACTTATCTGTGAACAGATTTAGGTAATTTAAAGCAGATTCTCCCATTAAATGGACAGATGGTCCTTCTATTGCAGCAATAATTTAACAGGATGAACACACACAAATTCTGCTTGTTCCCTATGTAATTTCTGAGATCACTGTGAGTTGATGTCAAAGGTTGTAGCTGGTAATGTGTAGCCCTTCAGACATTGCAATAAATTGCCAAGGAGCCTGCAATTTTTTTCTTGGCAAAGCAGTCTCAATTATGAGAGAATTCAGCAACAGAAAGCATCAGGGAATGGCAGGCTTTATTTTTTTATGGAGAGTATTTATGCTTTTTATAGTAGCTAATCAATCAGGTTTGTTTTCATTGTTCAGGCAGGAAAGCAAAGAAGGAGATTATTTCAGGAGAGCGAGCAGAAATCCCATAGAACAGGGTCTTGTAGACCACATTTTTGCAGATAAGCTTTTAATTACCTGCACGCTCCTGCTGGATGTGTGCAAACCCCTTTAGCCTGTCATGCAGCCAGACCAAGTCCCTTGAAGCCAAAACAGAAGTTCCCCTTGATTTCAGTGAGCTTTGGATCAGGTTTTATGAGTCACTACTCGTTCATGACAAGAATTGGTTGCCAAAATGAATGCCAGTGGGGTAGTTGGTCACATGCTACTCTATGTCACAGGGTTTTTTTACTCCTCACTGCCTGTGCTGGACTGTTCCTCTCCTAGTCCTTCGTTGCTGTGTTTGGCCTCATAAATTAAGAAATAGAAAGCAGAAAACTTTTAACAATAAGTACCTGTTCCCAGAGAGAAAAAGCTTTTAGAGCATCTTTATTTGAATGAGCTTCTTGACCTAGCTAAATTTCATTCTGACAAAACATTACAGGTGGTGCAATATCATTAATAATCTCTATGAGCACATGAATGGTATTTTTCACAGAATCACAGAATATTTCGAGTTGGAAGGCACTCATAGGGATCATGGAGTCCAACTCCGAGCCCTGCACAGGACCATCCCCAAGAGTCATATTACGTGCCTGAGAGTATCATCCAAATGTTTGTTGAACTCTGACAGGCTTGGTGCTGTGACCACTTCTCTGGGGAGCCTGTTCTAGTGCCCAGCTACTCTCTGGGTGAAGAACCTTTTTCTAATATCCAACTTAAATGCGTTTTTCGGCTACCTGAAACACAATAATCAGTAACAGATGGGGGAGGAGGAGGGAAATTTAAAAAAAAAAAAAGTATCAATAGAGTATCTTTGAAAGGAAACACTGCAGGCAGATGAACATCTTCCTAAAATCCTAAGTCAACCAATTCACTGCTCAGCCTTAATTACTGTAACTTTCACCACAGATCCTATGCCGCTAACATCTGTAAATTAACACTTGAGCATTAAAAATAGATGAGTTTTTAATTAAGCACTGACTACCTGGTACTCTTGCTCTGATCAACAAGACCTCACTGTCAGGGTTTACAGAGTGGTGTAGTGCGGAGGTGGACACAGATAAAAGTGCTTTGGCAATGCTGGCTGACACCTCAACATTGGAAGTTTCAGTCGGAGAGGGACTCAGTGCAGCACTCTCACACCGCCTCAGTGGTGCTCTCATTCACCTCCAGTTCCTGTAAAAGCAGCACAATAATCCTTGAGATTTTAGCCCACTTTTACATGTATATTCCTACACACTTACAGGTTAATACTTCTTTTAAAGGAGTTGATATTTTATTCTCTGTCTGAAATGTTTTGAGAACCATTTACTACTGAAGACTCAGTACCACAGCCCTTGGAAAAATCATGAAGCAAATCCTCCTGAAAGCAGGAGGATTTTGTGATCCTGTGAAGGGCAAGAGGGTGACTGGGCAAATCATGCCTGATAAACTTGATCGTTTTCTATGATGAGATGACCATTTCAGTGGAGAAGGGGACGCTGTTTACCTTGACTTTTGTACCTATCCACCACGACATCCATGCAGCCAAACTGGTGAGATATGGACTAAATCAGGGGATGATGGATGGGAAGGCTCAGAGGATACGATCAGTGTTGCGAAGTCTGACTAGTGAGAGGGACCATTGCTGGGGCCAGCGCTTTGGTGTCTTTACCAGTTTCATGGACAGAGCGAGCTCTCAGCAGTTTTGCAGACTATATCCAGCTGAGGGAAGTGGTCAATTGGCTTGAGGTCAACCTTGCTATGCTGAGGGACCTGGACAGGCTAGGGAAATGGGCAGACTGGAATCCCATGGCATTCAGCACTGAGATTTTAAAGCTCTGCTGAGCAACCTGCTCTCACTGGTACGCCTTTAAGTAGGAATCACAGCAGGTGTCCTCTGGAGAGCCCTTTGAGCCTCTGTGAGTCTGTAACAATGAACTGCTGAATAAATCTTGTTCAGAACTGCTGCCTGTTTCCTTGTCTTCACATCTTGAAAAGACTTGACAGCAGAAGAGGCCATGGCAGCTGTCATCAGGAGAAGGAACAGCTCCCTCCAAGGGCCAGGCCTGCCAAATGACATTGGCACAAACTTCTGACGGTAGCTGAGGGGAGTTAGTAGACTAGAAAAGTCATGAGCAAATGCTTAGGCCCAGAAGTTGTCATAATGGAAACAGACAGAAGAGCCACAAACCTTTCCCAAGAAGTTTTGTTTTTTTCTAAGTAGCTTTTAAGTCTCAGATGAATCCACCTTTTGCATTGTATCTTCATATGCTGCCATGCAGAAAGAGTGTCAGCAAAGAGACCATCACCGCTCTATGTTCCTGTGCTACTTACAGGAGCTGAACTGTGGGCAAAGCAATCTGCAGGTGTGGAAACATTTCTGCTTGTATTTACAGCTCTGCTGTAACACAGATGCTTAAAAATGTTCCTCTTCACTAAAGATATTTAATCATCACAACTGAAAGGAAACATTTTCCCCGAGGAAAGATATAAATTGCTTGAAGATATAAATGGCTCGTCCCAGGGGGACAGAGCAGTCCTAGTACTGACCTGGAGTCCTTGCTTCCCTCCCTCTGTCTGTCCTGTGCTGCTCTGAGTCAATATCATAGTAATAGGGAAGATTACCTGAGAATCAACAGCCTCAAAAAGGAAAAGCATTTAGAAATCAGCTTTACAAGGAGAGTTTCTTTCAAAATGCTGGTTGGAAATGAGTTACAGTGGGATGAACTATAGATGAAAAAATGAAATCCTCTCAGAGAAGGGAAGATGCTCTGCCTCAGCAAAAGTTCCTCACTTTGTTTTTTTTTTTTAAATATGTCTGCAGTGATTGTAAAAGAATCTGAGTGAAAGAGAGGATTACAAAAGGACATATGAGATTCAGGAACTGAAATCATATACATGCATAGAAATCTGGGGTGAGACAGCAGGTCAGGTCATACTCATTTCAGTGCCCTGGAAGGGGCATATTATTGTTTCACCTCTAATTATGCAACATGTTTCTGTGTGAGATGTCTCCTTTCTTCAGCTGCATTTGTTAAAAGCATTTAAGCACATGCTAAAGTATGTGAATAATACTGTGTTCACTTAGCAAAGGCCCTAATGACTTAATCTCCTTAAGACTTCTATTAATTCTTAGGACACTTATTTCCTACTGTGGGAAGTACCGTGACAAACAAGATTACAACACAGTGGACAAAACTCCCTGGCACAGAGTATAGGAGACTTTCTCTGTCATACTACATCTGAACCAGCAATATTAAGACTCAGTTTTACTTTCATGTCATTGCCACTCAGCTTATAGGTAGGTGCCCATATAGAAAAGACATGACATTAAATCTCATTAGAGGAAACCCCATGCAAAATTCTTTCATCTAATTAGAAACATGAAAGGAAAATGATGGGAGCATCACTTCAGCCAGAAAGATGATCGGCACAGAAATATGCTCAGGAGATTTGTCTTGATCATGAGGTTGAAAAGAAAAAGCTGTCAGGCTCTTGAAATGCCTGGTACTCCTCTCTGTTCAAAATAAACTGCTGACTCTAATGACTGTCTTTTCAGAGTTGGTCTATTTTAAGACAATGGAGTTACACCAGAAGGAGCAATCACAGGAATGACAGCATACAATGGAGCAAGGCAAACCAGGATGGATTTTGAATCATCTGCAAAGGGATTCCTTTCATGTTTGTGCTTTAGCACTGGACTTCACATTACATCTTATGAAACCTGGGGATGGAAAAGAAAGGGCTGGCAGCCAGAGGCTCAACAGTTGTATTTGTGATGCTGAGAGGGGAGTGCCCTGTGGCACTGTTGTGAGCAGATTTAACCTTCCTGTGCAGCAATGAGTGCTTGATTTTTCTGTCTGCTATTGAGTATCTGCTTAAGTCCTTTACCGAACTGGATTTTTAAATGTAAAGAAATATCCTACCTCTGCAGAGCCCATGGTGAAATGCTGAGTGTTTCAGTGATAGGGAGTTGTCCCTTATTGTCTCCTGCTCTTTGATGAACCATCTCTGGCTCACTGCAAGGTCCTACAAATCATTGTAAGTTTGTCCCAGTCTAAGTCCAAAGCGCCTGTGTGGATCATCTGGAGCATGAAGGAACCCTGAAATCCCCTCCTTTAGTGCATTTCTGGGGGTGGTGGGTTCTTCCACCCCCTCATGGAGCATTTCTGGGACGGTTAGTAAGCATTTGCCAGTTTTGCCTGGGATCTCTCAGCCATTCTTCATTGCTTGGGCCATGTCCCACAGTTCAGTACAACTGCTTTCTGCCATCGTAATGTTCATTAGGATTTATTTTTATTCCTGAGTACACTGGCACAGCTATTCATGAAATGGAGTAAGTAATGTATTAAGCCTAAACAATAAGTTATATGATTTATCTCTTGACATGTACAACAATGTAACTAGAACAGCAATATTTCTTTGTGCATAGCACTCACTTTTTCAAAGAGAATTTGATCAGGTTAAAAGACAAGTGATAGTTAGACCTGCACAACATCATAGAAATCAGTAGAGAGAGTTGCTGTGAGTGTTGGTTTGCTGCTTTTCTAACGCTTCCTTACCAAATTATATATTCTTCTTACAACACTGGGACTCCAGGAGTAAGGTGCAGATTATCTAATTTCTAAAAATTCATGGAGGACTGAGAATTGCAGGTTTGCTGGTAATCACAGTGATATATAATGCATAATAAATACAAATACGTAAGATCTGGTCTTTGAGAAAAGGCGCTGGCTTTTCTGTGGTACCACAACCACTAAAGCTCCTCAGAGTTATTTCAATCAGGCAAACCTCCATCAGCTAGTAAGAGCCATGATTACAAGAGGGCTCATCCCACCTTTGCAAGGTCCTTCCCTCTGTTGAACACTCACTCTACTCAGTTATGGCAAGCTGCTAGAACTAGCCCCTTGGGCTAAAGTTAAGGTACTGATGCCCAGAAAAGGGGGCAGATGAATAAAACTGCTCAGAGACAGAATTTGAAGTCCATAAGCAGCAAGGTATTTATTGATTATCGACGACGCCGGGGAGATTTACCAGTTCAGGCCAGGTAAAAACTCCAAAGTGATTCAGTAAGAACAGGCAATTTATACAATGTCCTAATCATGATTACAACATAACTTTTACATATTCATATTATTGCATCATTTAATTACAATATTCATAACAGGTGGAGTCAGGGCGGAGATTGAGGCGTGGTCTCCATTTTGAGGAACATTTTAGTGGGAGTTCCTGTTTGCCTTCATCTTGGGGTCTGCTTTCTCAGTCCTCATACTCACGACGCCCCAGTGACCTTTCGTACCTTCTATTGTTCTGTGTTCTGATCATTCATGCTTAAAGAAACCCTTGGCTTTAGGCCTATATCACTTATTGAAATGTCTACCTTGGCTCCTCTGGATGAGATTTATGGGCGTTGAGTTCTTTGTCCAGTGTTTGTGGTGGTTCTTTTAAGGTCTGATACCCTCAGCACAGGACAAAGTCTTCCTGTACGAAATGCAGCTTACAGGAAACGAAATGTAGCTTACGGTAAACTATAAGTGTACAGGGGGGTAGGGGGCTCTTATGGGCTTCCAGTAAAAGTGTTTCGATTAACCAACCCCTCCTGCTTCAGTACAATGGCTGTGTATTCTAGGGAATAATAAATATGTTATTTATAGTATTGTATTTATAGTATGCTTAATAATAGTCCATAATATACATATATACATAGTAGTACACTGTATATATATACATCCTATTTAACAAACAGTAACTGCAATTACACCTTGCTTCAGTAAAGAGAAAATAAACACTGAAAGTGTTTGCTCTTGAAAAGGAGGGCTGCAGACAATACCTGAATCTCTTATCTTCCGTTCAAAAAAGTTGCAAGTTGTAAAAGCAACATATTGCAAATGAAGGACCAAGACCATGGAAATACTCCCTTGATTTATAAAAAGACAAGAGTCCTTTGAACAAGGCACTTTCCTTTCTGAATCAGTGCTTATAGAATCATAGAATTGTTTTGATTGGAAAAGACCTTTAAGATTGTGGAGTCCAACCATTAACACAGCACGGCCAAGTCCATTACTAAACCGTGTCCCCAAATGCCACATCTATAAGTCTTTTAAATAATTCCAGTGATGGGGACTTCACCACTTCCCTGGGCAACCTGTTCCAATGCTTGACAAGCCTTTCAGTTGAGAAATTTTGCCCAATATCCAATCTAAACCTCCCCTGTAGACTAAGTTAAAGTTTATAGCTTAAATTTCTAAGCTTTGCTTAGTCTTTTTTAATGAGTTGGTGTAAAGTCTCATACTTCTCTCTAAAAGACATGGAGAAAACTGGGATTTCAGCTTCAAAAATGCTGTCAGATGGACATCAGTGTGAAGTGTGAAGGATTTAATAAGCAAATAGGCAAGTCTCCACTTTGGTCTGAGTGGAGCTGTGGCAGTTCCCGTCCACTGAGGGCCTTGGACCCGTTCAGGCTTCTAAGATGGTACCATCTGGCAATGATACCCATGGCCTCAGCTGGTTGCTCTGCTGTCTTGATTGCCTAATTTTTTATTCTGGACATTTTACTTGATGGTATACTCCCTAGATTTCATGCTATTGTCCTATTTTTAAGTTGTCCTATTGCCTTTATTGTTCTGCCTGACCATCACTTTTCTGCTGCTTTGCATACCAGCTGCCCCTCATGGGTCAGAAATGCAGAATGTCACAGACAGCCAAAGTGATGGGAGGCTCTGTCCCAAAAATGAATCATTTGGAAAGTCAAAGGATGGTGTGTGGATCTGTTTCAGGACTAGATATGGCTGCAGCAGTGTGAAGGGGGAATGCACAGGTCCTGTCATGCAGTGAGACAGCACTGAACTGCCTTAGACAGTGCTTACCTTTGCCTTCACCTCCCCCTTCCAGTAATCCACAGCCCGCAATCCAGCAGTTCTCTTCGTACCTCTAATTAAAAAATCAGCTGATGGGAGCCACCAGGTCTACAGGAATAGGGGGCCTCTATGTCTATTCTTAGTAAATCTACAATACTGGGGCAGACAAATGCCTCCTCAGGTCTTCCTTGTAAAGGCAATACCCCAAGTCCAAAATGCTGACTGACTTAGAGCATCATCTGGTTATGAGAGTTGATTACAAGAGTGACATCTTCCTTTATCTCATATGTACACAGAGATCTGCCTTTACCTTATGTGTTTATATTTGTTTTTCTCTGTTTAGTCTGGCCTTTCAGTCCCCTCTAAAATACCTTTTTACTTGAAGAAATCTATGAAGAAAGTCTGTGTGACAAACTCAGTAACATTCTTCAGAGGGCTTCAATCCAACACAATATTTTTTATGAAACAATAAACATAGCCGATAGCAGTATTTCATTTACATACAGAACCTAAACTTAACAGGGATCTTTTTGTGGGGAAAACTTTTGTGGCTATTTGTCTTCAGCAGCTCTAGTATCTGCAGTTGCTATTTGTGACACAGTTGACTTTTCAGAAATATTGTCATGTGAAAACTTTGTCTGGATGAAAGCAAGACCAAATCAGATGTCTGAGCCATTTTCCTTGCTACTGTTGTGCTGGTATGACTGAAATCTTGTGGTCCTGGGCCAAATCACTGCTGCCTGTGCAGTGGTGCAGGAGGAGATGCACCTACATGGCAGGTGCAGTCCAGAGCCAATAGACACACAGATTGCAAATTTTGGACTCACTGTAAGTCATCTTCAGGGAGCACAATCTTGTATTTCTTTTTGTAATTTCTCAAAAATTCTTCTTAGTTGTCACATTTAAGAACATAATTCTGAATAAGAGTAGGAATGATCCATTAGTGGAAAATTGGCTTAAGCCAATATGCAGGCAATTTCATTGGCCTTGACCTTTTCTATAACACATAGCAAAAATTTCATTTTATTTCGTTTCCCTCTTACCAGCCTTTTCTGGCTGGTTTTGTTTGGTTGCTTTTGTAGATTAAGAACTATCTGGTCTAACGATGCACTGTGTTTGCTCCCTGACTGTCAACACACAAATCATGAGTCAAATAGTGTCTTCATTTGCATTCACACTTTGCTGTGGTCTCAGCAGCTTTGCTGGGTTGAAAATAGAATCAGGATTTACTCCAGAGACTACAGATTAGTGTGAATGTTTGAATATCTTATAAGTCTGTGACTTTGGTCCAGTAATAGGTACCTTGGGCACCCAAGGTTAGAAGAGAAATGAAAGGCATACATAATGTATATGTATACGTAATAAACACCCTGTAATATATACAGGCTGCCACTGAAGCAAGCGGACACTGAGTATTCAGCATTTAAACCCCTCAACAGTTCTGGATCTGTGTGACTTACACCCACTTCCCCAAAGGAGATTGGTTCAACTGTTGCTGCTTTTAGGGGGAGTTCATGGCAAGTATGGTTTCCTAAAGTCCTCAATGAAGCAAGGTGGATGAGTCCTCTCAAACTAGAACAGGGATGGGATGGTAATACAGGAACTTTAATAAAGAAAATGTCTGCACAATGTAAAACTCAATGAAAGTTTCTCCAGAGAGATGAACTTACTGTAACTGCTCACGGAGGGGCTGGGCTGTGCCTTGCAGCAACCGGCACGTCTTCTCTTCTACTTGCCGCTTTCTGCACTTGACAGACAGGCAGTCGAGGAAAATAAGTCTCATCCCAGTGCTGGGTCATTTGTCCCCTCTGGATCTGTGAAATTCAAATTCCTTAGACACTAATCTCTTTCTGCTATAAGTGATGGGGAGCCCAGGTTACAGTGGCAGTTCAAGGGAGGAATATCTCACATCCCATATGGGGAAACACAAATAGCTTTCCATGCCGTGGGGAGCCTCCGCTGTGCTTGGTAATTCTCTAGCTCAGCTCTAGCTCAGAATTTACTTTCTTACTTTATTCATAAAACATGAATTATTTCAGGTCCCTCTGATCTTACCTGAATTCATGCCCATTCATGCTGCATAACCTCAGAAAACTTGCCTATTCTTTTCCCTGTTTTCACAGTTTCTTTAGTAAAGATACTGAATGTCCCTAGAAAATTAGTTTTTCTTATGCTTTGGTATGTAAGCATTTCCCTTATCAATTTTATCTTTTTCTTCCAAATCTTATTTTGCTGCAGACTAAGATCATTTCAATCATACAGATTTGCAGTGACCATTCTGGAGGTGCAACAGACTGGAGCAGCAAGTAGAAATGAAGGATGTCTGGAGCTGGCTACTCTTCAGTAGCCCCCAGTGAAACGACACAGGATCCTGACCATTCCTGTCACCAGCATTGCTGCCAGCATGTCTGACCTTATGCAGAGTATGAAGGAGTTCCCACTGACAACAACACTGAGGGACAGCGTAAAGCATGGGGAATAATTTCTGTGCATGTCTCCTTGCCTTTGTTTATGTGCACCTGTTGGTGTAGCATCCTGGAGTGGAATCCCACAACATCCTCTCTGCCTGTTACTGATGCCTTTTGAGTGGCCACCTGTTTCGGGCAGTCCCTCCTTATCTCCCCTGGCAAGTGGGATGGGTGGAGGAAGGGAGTTGACGCTGGAGGCAGGTGTCCCAGTGCAATATGGTGTATGTCCAGCTCCTTGGCAGTTCACATGTTTGGGAGAGAGGAACCTGTCTGCCTCTTGGTGCATCCCAGCCATTTGCAGTCCATGCATCAGCCTCTGAAAGGGTATATCTTGGAGCAGTGTTCATTCAGTTGTGCTGTGATGGGGAGGTGGTGTGAAGCTGAGGAAAAATAGTGGCTACTCAGTCTTAAAAGACAGTTGCAGCTGTGAGCAAGTGGTTTCAGAAGACAATCAGGTGGGAGGCACTTGCAAGACGTGGAAAAGGGTATGCAGGGTACACCTGTGCCTGAGCACCAAGGTGCCCCAGGGGCAGCAGGGATATGCAGGTTTCCAGCCTTGTGGGAAGAAGATTCCTCTGCATTGAACATGGGATGTTTTTAATAACTGGACTGCAGGTGCACACATGCCATGATTACAACAGCATGAACAAATTAAAACATGGATGGAGAATAAGTGATACAAGTTCATAGTCAATAGGAAAGTGAGTGATATGTATAACAGTACAGACATGAAGGAAGACAAGCCTTACTGTCATCGGGCTCAAGCTTTAATACACTCTGGCCCCCCTGTGTCAGTAACCCTTTGGCACCTACCACACAGGTGAAAGGTGGCTGCTCCTGGCTTCTTTCACTAGCTCATTCTTAATGCCCTGACTTCACCTTCCAGAGTATAATCAACTTCAGCTGTCTGGGAGTTATCTTTTAATATTGTGGTAACTGAATCCACAAATAATTGTCTTATCTTTGATGGTACTTGAGACAGTGGGAGATATCCTGACCAGGGTACCCTGGAGCTGATGGGGAGAAAAAAATTGCCCTTGAACCATCTTTCTGGTGTGAACAAGTAAGGACTGAACACCTTTGCCCAAGGAGGTTGCCAGAACATGCACAACATGCACAGAACAAATGGATGAATTTTTTTTGTTATCAACCGACATTCTTTTGAAAGTGCTTCTGCACATTCTCAGCATGGCAAAGCTGCAGGTGAAGTGAGTGCTAAATCAAATTCATGGCTTTTCTCACACAGCCATGAGAGAAGGCACGGTTATACTGAAAAAAAACAACACCATCAGCCTGTTCAGATATGAAGGGCTGATTTATGTCCCCTCTCACACTTACGTGGCCTCAGCAGCAGCACTGGGGCAGCATAAGCAGTATTTGGCCACTTTCTGGTAGGTTATTAGTTATGGGCATAATTAGTAACAATTCTTTGAAAGGGAGGATTATGATAAAGAAGACATGAAGGGTATGTTTAGACATGAAGGGTATGTTTAAAAAGAAAATGTTGTGTTATTGGCTTCTATAACAACAGCTTAGTGGAAGAAACTGAAGTCACTGTAATGCTAAAAGCTCCAGTAACCTGATCCAGAGAGAGACCTTAGAAGGAAGGAACTCTTCTTTAATGCATATATGTTCTAAGCTCATTATTCTCCAGTCTATACAGGAAGGGAAAAACATGTGGCTCATCAGCTTTACACTGCTGCTGCTGGACCTCCCCACTCAGAGTCCTGATGGGGGAGGTTGTCAGTCAGTATATTTACTTTTGTATTCATGAGTTGTTTCCCGTTTAATGGGAGCCCTGAACACGTGCTGTATCTGTAGAGCCCCAATGACGTCAGTGGGGTAAATGTACAGAAATCAGCCTGATTAACATAATCCCTTTTGTACTGCTGTCAGTAGTTGAGAACAAAAGCTCAAACAGGCAGATCCTAAGCTGTTGAGTACAATCACTGCAGTTAAATACTAAACAAGTGAATTTTGCAGCATCCAAAAGCTCACCTGCTGAGCAACACAGAAGGGCAGAGTTGCAGCAGTTGCCTCTTGTCTGCTCTGAGCTGTGCGTGCGGTGGGTACATATGGCACTCTCACCCCATGGGTTTGTGTTGGTGGGTGCTCCAGGCAGGTCTCCATGCACTTCTGGGGATAAATAACTAGCCACTCTTATCCATAATAATTAACTTGTAAGGGATTCAAGGGGGGCAGAGCTTATCAATAACCCTGATAGCAGGCTGAGGTCTGGTGGTGGGTCCTAGAAGTGAGAGGGATGTGTGGAAATGCCTCATCTTCTACCTGGAGATGACTATAACCTTTTCCTTCAGCTTTTACCTCTGTACCTTCAAGTGAACACAAATACGACGACAGTGTGTGACAGCACTCCTGATGTGGGCCACCTTACTCCAGATAGGGATTTTACCTGTAGAAATTGTGCCTCTGAAATTCTGTGTCTTTTCCTACATCTCAGTGAGCTCTGTGTTCTCAGCAGCTCAGTGAAAGCAGTGTTGCCATAGGTGTTTCATTAGAAATTATTAATTCCATTCACACTCAAGTGCATTTAACAGACACACAAGTCTGAGCTAGTATTCTAGGTCTCTTTTTTCCCATTCTTTGCAGTTGATGGGAAGAAACTGGCTCACATACGGGTGACTCGTTGCTCTGTGGGGTATACTGACCTGAGACAATCCAATTTCTGTTTTCCACTGCTGACATTTGAGTCAGAAAAGGCAAGAATTTAAGTTGCGGGCATGCACAATTGGTCAGACAATCCCCAGCCTTTGGACCTGCTCAGGTCTCTTTTCTAACAGAGGCTGTTTCTGTGTTCATTTACACAGTAGGCGAAAATGAAAAAGTAAGTCACAGGGTAAATTCTATTGTTTTCTTCCGGAAATTCTCCTCATTATGAGGATCTGTTCCTCAGCCAGAAAAATTTTTAACCAAGTCTTTTTCACTTGCATTATTCAATGTTCAAACTCTCAATCCAGAGTTTCTGCAGCATGTATTTTTCACTAATAACACACATACAGCCTCAACATCATTATGAGGAGCATCTAGTTAGAGGTCATCCCAAATTCTTACTTTCATGAAACAGCTCTCCTTGGTGGAAACTCATTGCGCCTATCTGCGTATCTCTGGTATTAAATTTTGTATGGCTTCACCTATTCTTTCCTTAAGTAATACAGGCACAAGGGTTAATCTTGGCCCTTAGCTTCTGTATTTTCTTTTATATATATACAGTATTTATATGTATACACATGCACTATATATGATTTATATATATATATATATATACACACACACATATATATTACAGTTTCAGTATGTGTATGTAAATATAAGGGACCAGTTGTATCAAATGAATGTTCACAAGTCTGATGGGGTTCATTCCATAGTCCTGAAAGACCTAGAGAATGTTATTGCAGGACCCTTCTCAACCGTCTACCAAAGGTTTTGGGAGTCTGGGGAGGTCCCCTCTGAATGGAAGTTGGCCAACGTTATTGCAATTTACAAGTGCAAGAGAAGACCTAGGGAACTACTAAGCTAACCTCAGTTCCAGGAGAAATTGTGGGGAAGATCACATTGGGTGCTACTGAAAGGCATTTAAAAAACCATGCAATGATCAGGAACAGTCAACAAGGGTTCACAGAGGGAAACTGATTTGATAACTACGAGAAGGTCACCCACCTAGCAGATGAAGGGAAGGTGGTGCATGTAGTTTTTCAAAATTTTAGTAAGGCTTTTGATACTGTCCCTCACGGCATCATTTTGGACAAACTGTCCAGCTGTGGGATGAGTAGATTCTGGGCAAACTGGATGAATGGTAGGGCCTCAAAGGCTTGTAGTGAATGGGGCTATATCTGGCTGGTGAAAGTCACCAGGGCTGTTCCTCAAGGTTCAGCTCTTGGCCCAGTTCTGTTCAACATGTTTATCAATGATCTGGATGCTGGAGCTGAATGCACCATTAGCAACGTTTTGATGATACCGAACTTGGAGGTGCCCTTGACTCTCTTGAGGGTCTAGAAATGGCTCAAAGCAGGATCAGGGAGGCTCAGACTTGACATTAGGAAGCATTTCTTTACCAAGAGAGAGGTCAAACAGTGGAACAGGCTTCCAATTGTGCTGGTTTATGCCTCAAGCCTGTCAGTGTTCAAGAGGCATTTGGATAACTCTCTTAACAATATGCTTTAACTTTTGGTCAGCTCTGCAGTGGCCAGGCAGTTGGATTAGAGGATTGTTGTAGGCCCTTTTCACTAACTATTCTATTCTATTCTATTCTATTCTATTCTATTCTATTCTATTCTATTCTATTCTATTCTATTCTATTCTATTCTATTCTATCCCATCCCATCCCATCCCATCCC